>NC_141035.1:20397500-20512500 GCF_052040795.2 Danio rerio | reverse complement strand
TTATTGGTTTAATTTCAATAATATAATATATAACAGTGTCATTTTTAGTCTCCAAAATGACACTGTTATGTGAAGTTTATTCATAAACTAATTTCAAGAAAATCAAGTGCTTATGATTGCTTGCGACTGATCCCACATTATTTAATTTATGATTCATCAATCAAACGATTGCTAAGCCACTATAAATACCCTACGTTCCATATAACGTTCTTCATTTTGAAGAATCCCCCCTTCCACCCCTACTCCTCCTTTCCTAGATGGGTGGCAAGGTGGCACAGTGGTTAGCACTGTTGCCTCACAGCAAGAACATCACTGGCTCTAGTCCTTACCAAGCAAGCTGACGTTTCAGCTTACATGTTCTCCTCGTGCTCACATTGGTTTCCCCAGGGTTCCCTGGTTTCCTCCCACCGTCCAAAAACATGCAATTTCAGTTAATTGACTAATCCAAATCAGCACCATAGACATGCTCCTAGTAAGTAGTTATCTCTTAAGAGCAATCACTATCTGTTCATTAGCCACTACAGCAGGGGAGTTCTCGAGATCTACCTCAGCTCAAACTCCCCTCTCGTTTGCCTTGCAAATGGGAGGGAGCCCCGGGCTCGAGGATCTTATGAGCTCAGGGCTCTCTGCCAGGACAGCATGGCAAACAGGCTTTACAATCAATTATCAGCTAAGTGTGAACTTTTGAAATTATATTATTGAAAATTATCACAAAAGTCATTAGTCTCCAAAATGACGTGGTCATTTAAATTAGCCGCCAGAATGAGTATAAAGTTTTCCAATTTAGTTGAAATCTGGGTCACATAGCAATTTCTACATGCAAAAGGCTTTTTTTGTAGATTTTATGCATCATTTGGTTGTTGCTGAAATGCTTCAATTTTCAGCTGAGTTCCCATGCGAGCCATTAATCTCTTTTATTCTGCCCTGCTTCAGAAGTTAATAATAGGGTTTGTCATAAAGTTGGGAGTGAAAAACTAATGTAGCCGCTTATTGAACGGGACAGCGACGATGGCAGACCCAATTTTATTCTTTCTGTGTTTCATAAAAAGTTTCAAATGATAAAGGTGGCTCGGTATTTAAAGATTGTTTTTGGAAACTGTGTGCATTTTCTTCATTTTTTTTTAATTACAGCCGCACTTTGAAAGAACATCCATTTGTATGTGCATGAAGAAACTATCTGCAATGGCTTTAGTGACTTCCTGAAAAGTAAAATGATCTTACGTTCTGCCGTCTTCACCAACAGCAAGAAGTTCTTGGTCAGAAATCTGCTGCAGCACATGCTCTTCTCTTTCCATTTGTGTGCAGTAGAAGGTCATATCACTCATCTCCTGCTGAGAATGTGGCCATAATGCAAAGTTCCTCTTTTGAGAAGAAACCTCCCAGGTTTCTGGATTGGGACTGGAATTGAATGATTCTTGTGAGGAGGGCTCCTGGTATTCCTTTGAATTGGCAAGAGAGTAGCTTGTACCATAGAGATCATCATACATGTACTTATCCGACTCATAACTGCTGTATTCTTCCTGATTCCCCAAGAAGGCATCTCCACCATGGCTGTAAGTAGGTGATGGGTAGGAGCTGCACACAGAATGTACAGGTGATGTGCCTGAGGGTACAGAGTAGCTTGGAGACAGAGGTTTTTCATTCTCCTGATAACATGGGCTCATGAAACCCTGCTGCGAGGCATCTTTAAAACAGAACTTTGTAGAGTATGAAGCTGAATTGCTTTGGTTTGGTGGCTTGTACGACTGACAGGTCTTAAGATCCTCCTCCAGTACTTCTACAATAATAGCCAGATCCTCGAGATCCTTTGTTTCATGTTTCTTCTGTAAAAGGTACAAAACATGTTGTCAGAATCTACTATGAGCTAGATAATAGTTCCAAAGAAGACATTAAATAAAGCTAATAGCAATCAGACGTCACTTACCAGAATACGCCTCCGGTTAGCACTTGTGTTAACTCGTTTCTTATCCCCTTTAAATCCAAAGACATTTCCAATTACAACTGCAATGTGGTTAAACCTTTGCCAAGACAAGTATCAAACTCACCTTTAGATGACTTGTATTTTCCCTGAAAAATAAACAAACAAACTTCAGGCCATAAGCATCAAAACTGCCAGACACTATAAAACACTGTAAGATAAGAAATCATACCTGCAGATCATTAGGGTCAATACCCTTGGCTATCCTTATATTTCTTAGCATGTCACGTACTGGCATTCTCACTTTAACTCCAAGGTATTTCTTTTCAGGTGAGGACTTGTGTTTTTTGGGTCCTAAAGTAAAAAAAGCTTGTCAGCAAAGCAGCACACAATTATAATATCAATTTTTAATTTTTTTTTTTTTTTTTAGGTTTTGTCGGAGCAATTTAATGGTGACAATAGTCCAGTCAGATCGATCGCTTGCTCCCACAAGGTAAACGTTGGTGTACTATTCTCAAAATCTGCCATATAATACAAAAAAACTTTAGTAATTTATAGTAAATAATATAGTGTTTTTTGAAAGTACTTTGAAACTGCAGTTGTTGTGGTAATATAAATACAATAATATAAGCTAATGAGCCAATACTGAACTAAGCGTTATATAACTATAGTGTATAATATACAACACGATTTACTGTAGTAAAAACTATAAGTATACAACCGTTTTTGTTAGTTAAAACTGCAGTATGATGGAGCATTTATTAAAGTGTTGTAAAAACTGTAATAAATACAGTATACAACACTTTACTGTAGTATACCCGTGTCTCTGTGACACTTTTTTGTAAACATTTATTATTTTTATTTATCTGTTTAGGATATTCCAATGTGTAATTAAAAAGTTAAATTACTAGTCTATAAATAATCTTAAGAATAAAATATTCTGTGTTCTTGGAAGTGTAAACTTGGTTTACTATACTGTTAAATTGTCATACTGTCTGCTGTCTGGCATTATATAATGATTGGTATAAACTGGTCTGAAATTACAATAATATTGTTTATTACAATAAGATAGATAGATAGACAGACAGACAGACAGACATCACAGTAAATTACATAGGGCTATACAGCAGTTTATACTATACAGTTTAAGCCAGCCAGCTTTCTTTCTCACCAGCTAAGACCAGCAATTTTTCCCCAAAGCAGGGAAATCATAATTAATATCTATTATTTTTATTTTTTTATGGACAGTGTAATTCAGAAATGTTGTACTAACCTTTTTGGCTCCTGTTACTGTCATTGCTGTTCCCTGACAGGTTATGGGTCTGCATGGTTAGATTCGGTCCGTTTGCACGTGTAGAATGTTCTGTTTTCATCTGCGACACGTCACATGAATATTCGCGGTGTACACAGTTTTTAGGAATCAAATTCCACCCTGTACCCTCTGCCTGACTGCTCACCATCCTGTTGTCTTGTTATAAATCTGACTATAAAGTGCAAAGCGTTCAGACTTATGACATCAAACGCAAAATAGTTGTGTAATAAAGGGCTTGAGCTCAGTGCCTGCCAGTCTTCATGCAACAAGTGTGTCATGTGACGACAGCGGCGTGTGTTTTCAGTACCTGACTGGATGAGGCGTGACATGCTAAACACCTGGCGCTGCGTTCAAAACGTCATGTAGCGCCCTATAAAGGGCACTTCTTAGTAATTGCAATAATCGTCGCCATATTGAAGTATAGTTAAAAGAAGTGCTTAAAACAGGCCACTTCCAATGGCCCTTTGGAATTAGGGATTTTGAAGGACTGGCGGACACTTCGGACCGGTCCTTTGAGTAGGAAATATGAATATGTTTGATTTGGTGTCACTGCCTTCAGTACGGATAGACTCAACCCCAAACTCTAATCCCTTCAGAGGGACCCTCCGAAAAGATTAGGCAGGGATGAGACTGGAACCAGCACCATCGCAACTTAACCAGTTTAGCATGTGAAAACAGTGGAGCAAAGCAGTTTTGTCAAGAAAGAGCTCATATCCAGTACAATGCTCACTACGCTTGAGTTTCATGATAAATAAAAACTATATAGCCTAAATAAAAAAAATATAAAAAATATTTTTTAAGTTCAAATCTTCTTTGAAACAATAAACCAGAGTAACTAAATCTACGAAAAAAGCTGTTCACATTTAAGGTTTAAACACGAAGTCTTTCTGCAGCATTGAAAACGCTGCAGGTGCTGATAAACTTGAGCAGACCAAAACGGGCGATTGTTTGGTTCATGCTCTCTCGCGCGCTGCATTGCTAAACTGAGATCATACACTGACATCTACCGACGACACAAACACAGACACTGTACAAAACGACTCCCTCTATGTTTTATCACCCAACCTATGCGATACTATGACAAGTATGTAAAAGGAGCAGTAAAAAAATTTAATTTTATGTGACGTAGTATACAGCTAAATTTTATTTTACTTTATTTGCACATAAATAATTGTTCTGTTTTGCAGCATCACTTCTTATGTTCATCATACTAATAAATAAATAAACAAACAATTAAAGCAAAATCATCCACATACATTTAACTCTTTTTTTAGGCAGTAGCTGTACTGGCCATGTGGCCAATCGCATCAAAACTAATATTGTTATTTAAATATGAGGTCATTAGATCATGTTAACAGACCAGATTGTCTTAACCTAAAACTTTGGTCTAATCTAAAATTATGTTTTCATTCATTCATTCATTCATTCATTCATTCATTCATTCATTCATTCATTCATTCATTCATTCATTCTCTTTTTGGCTTATTAATCTGGGGTCGCCACAGCAGAAAGAACCGCCTATGTTTTCAATAAAAAAAAAAATATATGAAACAAATATTTAAAAGGTTTAATAATTGAAAAACAATGTATTCCTGTTATAAAATTTGTATTTTCAGCATCTTTCAGCTTTCAGGACTTAAGAGCCACATGATTCTTTAGAAATTATTATGAAAATGATTTGCTGCTCTGTTATGATCAATTATAATTGGTGCTCAATCATTAACAAAAAGTTCTTAATATCATTTATTATTCATTCATTCATATTCGTTTCGACTAAGTCCCTTTTGTTAACCAGGGGTCGCCACAGCGGAATGAACTGCCAACTTATCCTGCATATGTTTTACACAGCGGATGCCCTTCCAGCCGCAAACCATCACTGGGAAACACCCATACACTCTTGCAAACACACACATACGCTACAGCCAATTTAGCTTATTGGTATGTTTTTAAATATAAGTTAATGTAACTTGGTCTCCACAAATATTATGCTTTACAACAGTTTTTAGTCTTGGTAATACATTTTTCTTGAATTAGCCTATTTGAATGGGTTCTGAAGGAGTATATGGGGTCATGGGGTGAAAGTGCAGACAGACAAGCACTTGAGTTTTAATGGAAAAAAGCTGTGATATACTTATTTTAGTAAATAAATAGCAAATGGATTCTAGACTGAGATTTTGTTTAAGCTTATCTTAGTTAAACAACATATTTTAACAAAAAGAACTCGGCTCCAGTTCTCATGGTTACATTTTTTAACATTTTAAATAAAATTGATTGGCCAACTTTAACACAATTGTTGGATTTGTCCATATTTACCTAAAATTGGTCTGATTTTACCACTTTTAGAATCGTAACCATAGCTTCAGCATTACTGTTCCACTAGGAATGTATACATTCATTCATTCATTTATTCATTCATTCATTTTCTTTTCAACTTAGTCCCTTTATTAACCTCAGGTCACCACAGCAGACTGAACCACCAACTTATCCAACATATGTTTTACCCAGCGGATGCCCTTCCAGCTGCAACCCATCACTGGGAAACATCCATTCATACTCATTTACACTCATACACTATGAACAATTTAGCCTACCCAATTCACCTATACCGCATGTCTTTGGATTGTGGGGAAAACAGGAGCACCCGGAGGAAACCCACGCGAACGCGGGGAGAACATGCAAACTCCACACTGAATCGCCAACTGACTCAGCCCAGGCTCAAACCAGCAACCTTCTTGCTGTGAGGCGAACGTGCTACTCATTGTGCCACCATACAGCCCTGTTGGATTCATATTAAAGCTAATTTATGTTAGATTTTAAATAAACACAAACACAGTGTAAGCACAGTACATCCAAGCGCAATTTGATTAGTAGTATGCATTGCCAAGCAGTAGACAGCTTTAATGGTGATATTCCAAGTATTTGTTTTAAATATATTTTTGAACCCTCAGATTTCAGATTTTTAAATGGTTGCATCTCAGCTAAAATTGCCTTATACTAACAGTGTCCTTCAACAGGAAGCTTATTTATTCAGATTTCATGTGATTTATGAATCTCAACTGATACACAAGACAATAAACTGACACCTATGACTGGATTGTAAAGAACCACACTTTGCAAATAGCATATGGCCTTAATAGTGTTATAAATAAAGTTATTTTTTGGCTTTTTTTATTTACTTTATTAATTTGTTCTTTTAAAGCTTTGCAGCATTGTGGTGGTCCATCACTGATATATATATATATATATATATATATATATATATATATATATATATATATATATATATATATATATATATATATATATATATATATATATATATGTATATATGGATCTATTTGAAATCTTAAAATCTCTATTTTCTACTTTAATTTGACATTTATGTTACTGTAGGAAACATATTTACAATTAAATGTATAGACAACCGCACAAAAAATGGTATTACAGTAATTTAATTGCAATATCCCCTGGACACTACATGACACAGACAAAAATAAATGTGTCTGCTGACATCATCTATCAAACAAAACTGCTTCAAGAGTTCACACTTAAATATTGCTTGATAATGATCGCAGGTTGGGCATGCTGTCCCGGGAGAGAACCCTGAGCTTAGAATGATCCGATTTGCTTATTAATTATTACAGATGAGAGATCAGCCTTGATCAATCATACCACATGCTCCTCTTAAAATTTCTTTGTGAAACTTCACCTAATTTGCTAGAGCACACAAAACAAAAAAAATATATAGCACCTATTATTTAGGTTAATTTTTTCCTGTTTGCTGACAAGCTGGAAACAAACACACATGACTGCAGGGTGCTGGAGCACACAGGGCTTGAGTTAACATGTCCAACATTTTCATTTATGAAAATAATATAATCCTTAAAAAAGCAACTATTTTAGTTTTTCTTTTTTTTTTAACCTCACAATTTCAAGCACTTTCAACACTTTTTTAAAGGTTTCCTGTAAAATGACACTAAAATGTAGAAGAATTGAGGTGGAAAACCCCCAAAAGCTTGTCCAGCATTACATGATTATATCTGTGACAACAGAGAGTGTTTCGCAATCATTTCTGTGTCTCTTCCAGCAGAGAGTGCAAATCACTCTTCTGAGCCCTCACATGAGCTCAACACTGCCATTACTGCAGGACGCTGGTGAGCAATAATGGAGGTCTTAAACTCCATTGATGAGCAGCCTGAATATGATTTCTCTTCAGTTCTGTGAAGTAACGGATTAACCCATTCACTCGAGTGCTTCACTGAAGAACACAGAGCTGTAGAAACATTGAGCTCCTTTGTCTGCTGTGAGTTAATGGACCTCACCTAAACCCGGATCCGATCCCCAAAGGAAAAACCTGTTCCTGCTGACTCCCCTTTGGGACCACCTTCCTTTGCTTGCTGGGTCCCAAAAAAAGAAAAGCTCATCATCCCTGAGTAATGCAGCATGTGTACAAAGTTGCTATTGGGGATGCCTGTGCCTGCATTGCCCTCAAAAGTATGACCCATGCCAGCAAAGTCTCTAGAGAGATCTGCTGCACCTGTGCCAGAGGTAATGGGCTTTTCAAATGAAGCACCCATGCCTGGATCCAACCAGATATAATTTTATTGCCCATTCTCAATTAGAAAGCCAAGCAACATCTCTCTGCAATATTGATGCTTTACAACCATATATGCCAACAAAGAACTTTTTAAGAGTGTATCTGCAGTAGAGTCTAAAGTGATTAAAAGCTTTTCAGCATGTCAAAAAGACACATATAGCCGTATTGAGCAGTTGGTTACCAACATCGAATAGTTTAGACTGCTGAGCGAATCACTGGTATTACTCTCCTCTCCAAGAACTGTACTCATCCAGAGCAAGCAGAAGGGCTGCCAAAATCACTCGGCACCCCTCACACCCAGCATTCCTCCTCTTCGAACTTTTACCTATTGGTTGGCACTGTGCACAAGAACAACCTGACAGTTTCTTCCCTCAGCCAGTCCATCTCATCAACACCATATAACATTGTGAAGCAAACATCCCTCCTTTTTATACACAGTTTTTATTTATTTAACAACATACTTTACAATTTGTACATACAGCTGCACATTTAACGTTGTATACTGTTGTAATATACACTTGTCAATTTATATATGCATTCACTACTTGAGTCATTATCTCAGTGTGGTATATGGAGACAGCTCAAACCAGGACCGCAAAGCACTTCAAAGAGTTGTGCGATTAGCTGAGCGCATCTCAGGGTCTTCTCTCCCCTCCTTGCAGGACATCTATCTCAAACGCTGTAAAAATAGAGCTGTTAAAATCTGTAAGGACTTATATCACCCTGGTAATTACCTATTCACTTTGCTTCCATCTGGTAAGCGTTTCCGTAGCTTGATGGCAAAAACTGAGAGACTTAGGAGGAGCTTCTTTGCCCAGGCCATCAGGCTTCTAAATTCTAACCATCAAGTTATACATCACTTGATTTTACGTTTATATCACTGCATTAGTCATATCTATAAGCTACCTCATATTGCTGCTATTCTCATTGCTTTGTATAATTTTTTGCACATTTTTTTTGCACAAATTTTTCTAATTATTATTTAATTTTTGTTTATCTATACTTGCACTGTCTCTGGAGCGGACCTGACCTACATTTTACTGCTGGTCATACTTTGTATTATTATGTATGTGACAAATAAAACTCTTGACTTGACTTGACTTGACTTATCACTATAAAATGCCTTTGATGTCCCACAAGATTGAATCGGTCCCATATGAACATTATGCAAAATAATGAAATTTTGATGTTTTAATATTGTTGGTTAAACCTTTACACACATGCAGGTAGAATTATATGTGTTTTGAAATATGCTTTTGTCAATTGTTGCCATATTCTTTCATTTAATGGATGTGATTTTGCCATGTCCTACACACTGCTCAGCCAACTTCAGTGAGTCTAAAAAGTAGATAAATTAGATCAAATGAAAAAGACTTTTAAATATTCGTATTGTCTTCAACAAGTTATTTGATAAAATAATAAGTCATTTTGATCACTTTTATTTTGTTTTCATAATATTATTAATAATTTTGCATGTGTCCTTGAAATTGCTGTCCACCTTGTTGTGATAAGGTAAATGCCCCTTTAAGAAACCCTCTGATGTACTATGGTATCCCCATGCCTTTTGCCTTTCTCGGGGGAGGTTAAAACATCTGCCGTGCACACAGTAACTATCTACACTTATGTTTCCTATTTTTGCTCATATTGTGTTTGAAACTAAATGTTGTCGAGCTTAACACATCCACCCTGTCATAGTCAAATATTAACTAATATTAAAAAATTCAGAAATCAAAAATAAAGCTTTTAAACCGTGCACAAAGAGCTTAAATGGGGAAACACTTAGCTTGCTGCAGGTATAACATGTGTTGAATAAATACTTTTTTTTTTAGCCAAAAATGTCTTTCCTGTCATTGTCCACCCTGTCACAAATCCTTCCTATACAGTGAGGACATAAGCAGTGTTATTTATTTATTTATTTATTTATTTATTTAGTATTTTACTGTTAATGAGTTAATGTTTTTATGTTACAACACACACACACATACTACACCAGTAGATGCAATACATAAGTGGACAAAACAAGCCTTTTGGCAATATATGTCTCAGTATATTTAAAGTCCATAAAAAAGAGCTCATTGACTGTTTGAAATAAAAACACAGCCCTAAATATTTGTACATTTATGTCAACATATGTAATCTAATTATTTACCTTATTCTGAAAAAGACAGTATTGAGAGAGAAGACAAAAAAGTAAGAAAGAAAGAAAGAAAGAAAGAAAGAAAGAAAGAAAGAAAGAAAGAAAGAAAGAAAGAAAGAAAGAAAGAAAGAAAGAAAGAAAGAAAGAAGCAAATTTAGTTTAATTTGGAGGACAATAATTGTTTATTTTCTGTCTAAATTGCATATTGATAAAATCTAATTGGTAACAGAAGAGGCAGTATGGTGGCTCTGGTTTGCAGTATTAGTGAAAACAGAAGTTGAGTTCTTGAAAACGTTTATATCCCTTTTATATTAAATTGAGCCTCGCCCGGGTCGGTTGGCATTTCTGTGTGGAGTTTGCATGTTCTCCCCGCGTTCGCGTGGTTTCCCTTCGGGTACTCCGGGTTCTCCCCACAAGTCCAAAGAGCGCTGTTACTGTTTGTCTGCTTGCAGTTTATTTATAAAATGTTTCTGGAGCTTTACCAACATTAATTTTCTTACAGTCTTAGGTCTAATAAATACAACTATGTGGTTAAATAAAAAATCTCCAACTTTTTTTGTTGTTGTTGAAAATTCTGACATCTCAAAACATGTTCAAAGCATATTTATTATCTGTTTTTTATACTCTGTCATTCTGGTGCACTGTAGAAGCTCTGTCACGAAAACAAATTCCTTGTATGTGTGAACATACCTGGCAGTAAAGTTCTTTTTGATTCTGATTAAATTAGCATTTATCCATATTTTTATATTCATCCACCAGGGTCATTCTTGGCAATCGGTAATGTTTCAGTCCCCCATATTTTTTTAAGTAGTTGTAAATTTTAAAAGCATTTTTCGTTGATTTACTCTGTATATTATAATGAATTTTAAAAAATGTACATTAAAAGCATTTTTAGCATAAAAAATATAAAATTTCTGTCACAAACCAAGCTATTTGTCATGTCCCCGCACACAGTGTTTAAATGTTTTTTTTTTCAGTATTACAACAATTTATTTGTGTTCTTTTCTGGTGATAAATAAAAATTAAATAAAAAATGAATGTTTTTCTAAGTAAACAGGCTTCAAAGATATGTCCCTTAATATAAACTCAATCCTGTCACGCCAGCAATTCTCCACCTATAGCAATTTAGACTCCTCTTATATGACATCACAGACAGAAAGTGACATCATTCAGCTTACTTTAACAGCATGGTGCAAAAGAAGGCAAGAAATATGTTAATTTATTTACATTTTTTTATGTTTTGTTATAGTTAGGAAGGGTACAGTCAAGCTGAACAATTCAACCCCATTATGTAAAACAATGTTTTTTTTCTTCTTCCAAACAATATAACATATTCTTGTTTAATTGCTGCCATGTGGGCCTTCTCTTTTAAACCACACGAGGAGCAGAGGTCATTTTGCTTTGAAAACTCAACCCCATCAGACTCAAATCTGTTACACTTGTCATTGTTTTGGGGTTGTAAACTTGTAACAGGATTGAGATATTCACCTAATTCATCAAAAATTTTAATTAAAAAACATTTCTGTAAATATATACTTATTATAACTTTTTTTGTCACTGATAGAATATTTGAAACAGTGTTTTCACTCAAACTTTGATGCAATTTTATGTCACACATGGCGCCAGTATCAGCAGCAGTTTTAATGTTGAATGTGTCACAGGTTTCATCATGAGTTAATGAAAAACTAATAAAATCAGAACATGTAAAGAAAAAAAAAAAAAACTAAATTATGTAATAGTTAATTAGTTTATTTCACTGTCATGCGACAATTACCCAACTTTAGAGAGGGGGTCATTAAGGGTATAATTCATATTAATTTAGAGATGAAGAGAGTTAAGCTATCAAAAGGTTTAGGAATCCCTGGTTGAATCCCCTGGTGATCCTCTGCTGCTGTAGCCCATCCCACTCAAGGTTGGAAGTGTTGTGTGTTCAGAGATACTCTTCTGCATACCTCAGTTGTAACGAGTGGTTATTTGGGTTACTGTTGCCTTTCTATCAGCTCAAACCAGTCTGACCATTCTCTGACCTCTGGCATCAACAAGGCATTTGCGCCCACAGAACTGCCGCTCACTATATAATTTTGTCCCCTAGAGATTGTTGTGCATGAAAATCCCAGTATGTCAGCAGTTTCTGAAATTCTGAGACCAGCCCATCTGGCTATATAATTTTATTTTTCATTCATTCATTCATTTTCTTGTCGGCTTAGTCCCTTTATTAATCGGGGGTCACCACAGAGGAATGAACCGCCAACTTATCCAGCACATTTTTATGCAGCGGATGCCCTTCCAGCCGCAACCCATCTCTGGGAAAATTATTATTAATATTATTATTATTATTAAGAATTTTTTGTAACAATTTCATTAAGAAGAACTTTTTCTGCTGCAGTTTTTATTTATGTTCCAGGAAATAATGCTTTGGACATGATTTACCTGATGTTGCTTCTGTTTACTGTAGCTTCTGTTCAGCAATATATTTGGTAACAGGCCTTTATCAGCATTTTTAAATGTTACTAACGGTCCAGTTTCCTGTAGCAGTTTACTTTTTAGAATTTTGACTGTAGTTTGATTTAATGAAGTTTAATTTGATCTCATTGGGATTAATGCCTTTGCTAAGTGTTTTACTAAAGTCTTAAATGTAATTTCAAATAAATTAAAACAAATAAAAATTGAAATTAAGTTTATTTTTTTAATTGTTACGATCTTCAACCCCGCCACTGTATTCTCAACCTTGTAAAATTAATATTTTTTTGAAAAATAAAATAAGGAAAACAATTAATTATAGAAAAATTCTTGCTGAGTACAAACCACCATGCCTAACATTGTAAATATGTGATTTGGGTAAGACATCGAAATTTAAATCTTTTTTAGAGAAATTAAGAGACCACAGAATACATTCATTGCATAATTGCAACTTAAATCACATATAAATCTAAAACTTATCATTTTTTTTATTTTAGCCGTTAAACAGATTTGAGGGACATATGAGCAATAGGTAAATGTTGGTTTTATCGCAAAAGATTTGTAAAATACTATTATTAACAGCTCAGTTTTGTCTGTTACAGGGTTGATAATAATGGGAATAAAACAGAAAATAATATAAAGGCTTTAATGCCTGATGAAGGAAAATATAATTTTTTTGAGAGTTTAAATTTCGCCTAATTATGTAGATTATTTAAAAATATAATCAATACACTTTCAAAAATGAGTTTGCTCAAGCTGAAATATTGGCAGGAATGACCCACCAGCTTGATATGATGGTTTTTGTTTCATTTTATATAATGAATGTTTTAAATTGTTCAAAAGGTAAGATTTTTCGTACATTTGACTATGTTTTACATACTAATTTAAAATGGTGCACGTTGTGTTTGCAGTGCTAGTAGAAGACGCATTAATTAAATGCAGTTAGAATGTTACGCTGTATCAACACTAGAGAGCAGTGCTGCACCGCAGACGCCTCTGATAACCAGCGTCTCAAGGACACGTAATTCCACATACACCATGTTTCTAATAATAAAATATTATTGTGTTGATAGTACTTATGTAAGCTCCACATTTGCTTTTCATTTAATGTCATTTGGCGATTGCAAACAGAACTTGATATCGATTCCTTATAATTCTATACAATCTTTATGGGCATACATTCAAAACCGTAACATAAAGGTTGCCATTTTAGGTTAATTCTGCATTTTCAATGTTAAATTTGCTTGTAGAGTTCATTTAAATTGACCTTAGATTTTTGTATTGTTTTATTTATGACAGCAATAACGCATCAGGTCAACAAATCAATGCGTTGCATTAATCTGGTTTTGGGCTTTGCTTTCTATCACCATACCACTGAATCTAATCTCTCATCTATACACAACTTTCCTAATATATCCAGTAACACTTGATTTAAACCCTGATATCCTTTTGCCATGCGGGACAGGTGGCCTTTTTATTCCTCTATTTATTGTCAAAAGTTACCTAGAAGGATAAGAGTCTGAGAAAACAGTTTTAACAGTCGTGTATCTGTATCTATATCTGTATGCACACTCATATATATATATATATATATATATATATATATATATATATATATATATATATATATATATATATATATATTTTTTTTTTTTTTTTTTACTTGTTCAAGCTACTTAATTTAAATGAGCTGAAACAACACAATTTTTTAGATTTAATTGAGACAACTTAATTTTTATGTTCAATCCACATACATTTGTTAAAAGTGTTACGTTAACTTAATCGATTTGTGTTGGGACAAGATGAATGAATTGTGTGGAACCCTGCATTTTTTTACAGTGCAGCATTCCTGACGGAAAAGTGACGTTGGTGCTGCGATTAATCTTGCATACATTGTTAGCATGCAGCACAAGCCCACACTTGCTACAGTCTAACTAGACAATATTGTGCCATAACTTGACCTTAATTTGACAAACTGTCATTTAGAGAGGCATGAACTCGTGTCATGCAACCAGAGTCACCTATAATAAACACATTATGAAAAGGATTACAATTCAAAATGTAAACTTAAGGACCACAGAGATAGAGACACAAATTGCCTGACTGCAACTTTAATATTCTGAGTGGGCCTTCTTGGACATTCCTCCAATACTAGGCTATTTTTTCTTTGCATGCAGTATCTTTATTTAATTATCATTTGGAATAAGGGGGGAAATGAAACTCCAGACAGTTAAGTAAATGTCAAGGGAGTTCCGGGACGATGATTTGGTAGTTCCTTGGAAGAACTGGACCGCTCCCTTTACTGAAAGCTGTTGTTTAACTAAGATAAGCTTTAAAAAATCCCTGGCAAGAAAACAATTGCTGTTTATTCACAAAAGAGGAAGTATGGCATAGTTTGGGTCCATTAAAAACTGAGACTGCAGAGTTTATGCAGGCTATTTCTGAAATCATTAGCTGTTCAATTGCATAGTATGTGTTAATACTTAATCAGAGTGATGCATAGTTCTAAGGATTTACTACAGTTAGTCTTACATTAATATGACAACTTTAGTCGAAGTTTAAATATAGATTGAGCTTGTGTTGACTTAAAGAAAGTGAGCGATCTGAAGACTGCATTACCACTCCTGCAGTTTATCAGCTCAACACTGTCTTATCATGAACAAATAAATATCCACTTATCTGCACGTGCATCTGTTTCACCAGGAGCAGGTGCAGAGATATCAAGAAAGAGCAAGTTTTACAACATATCTTCTATTTCCATGTAACTGGGATGAAAGATTTTAGAAAATAAATATGGGTCCATATTAGGTGGCTTTACCTGCTATTGAATGTACTGTGCAGTTCAATGCACTTATGGATAAATGCTCATGCTGCATTGTAAAACACTTTTGTGTGCTAAATCCTTACGGTTTAGGACAGCTTTAGTGTTAGTGACAGGCTTCAGTGTCTGTTAAGTGGTAAGGACAGGTTTAATGGTGTTGGTTAAGAGGCCTAGACATGTTTAGCGGTATATAGCTGAGTTTAACAAGTGGTTAACATCAGAGACAGCCTAAGTTGCAAGTGTAAATGTAAGGCTTGTTTTATGGTAAGGGTGTAGGCTTAAAGTATGCATGAAATCAGATTTTTGCAATGATTATTTTGCTAAAGCACATTGTTTGCCTTAAGGTAAGTTAATTCACTGAAAAAAAAAACTCTTTGCCTTGGTAATCTTTAATCAAAATCTGACCACTTGCTTTTGCTCTAAAACAGCAGTCCTTGACATGGGTTTGATGGCTTGGGTGAAATATGCTTAGCCACTCCCCTCTAACCATTCATTTGCTGCAGGTGTAAGATAAGAGGAGGAGCAGCAAAAACAAAACCCCGCCCCCTACTTAATATTCTGTTTCAGTTGAAAATACGTTATATACTAAGATAAAGGTCTGGAGCAACTTCTGGTTATCAGGTGGAGACAATTTTAGTGGTTTACTAAGGTTTAAGGGTTTACTAAGGTTTAAGGGTTAGTCAGGGGAAAGGACAAATTTAGTAGTATAACAAGATTGGTTCTGTACAACATGGACATGTATAAGTTTAATAATATAGTAAAGTTGAAGTTTAGTAGTGGTATGGGTTGATTAGGGCAGTGGGGTTTTTTTTGCCTGGGACCCCCTTTTCCCCTGTAAAATATTGTAAGTCCCCCCTCCACATTTAATGATATCATCGCTCATATAAGTTTGCAGTAGGTATGACAAAAAAAGGTTGTTTTCAAACAAACAGTATGTTTATAACTTTATCTAGATATGTTTGTGCACAAACGATAGCCTAATGTAAAATAAAGTATAAATGCTAAACATCAGTAGACCATTTGTGTTGAGTGCACCTTACGGTATTGGGGAGTCATCTGCAAATGTCTTATTAATTTGGACAGCCTCATGCATTCGTTAACAAGAACTTTGTCGCAGATTTTGCACTGTGACTGGGTCAGGGACTTTTTGCTTCGAGAAAAGGGAATAAAACCATAGTTCAGGTAACTATCTTGGTATTTCCTGCATTTCGTGTTTTCACTAATGCTAGTGCTGTGACCTGAAATGTTTGGAGCTTCCTCACTTGGGTCCAGTATGCTTGGATCATTACTAATAGCTGCTGAAGGCGAATCAGAGACTTTTTTTTGTGGAGGATGAGTTACAAATTTGTTCATTTTTTGGTCAGCCAGACCATAAAATGAACTAAGGCAACATGATCGTTCTCCTAATTGTCCACTGCTAAAAATTTGTTTATTTTGATGCGACCCCCTACAGAGCTTGCTGAGGCCCCTTTGTGGGCCGGGACCCCCCTGTTGGGAACCATTTGGTTAGGGGGTACAGGTCAAATTATTTAAAGGTATAATGGTACCAGTAAGCTTGATGCTTGGTTAACATAAAACTATTGCTGCATCTTAGTCCAATTTTTTTATTACCTTCCCTTGCTGTCTTCCATTCAACTCATCACAAGTACTGATTACACCACACAAGTGTCCACTACTGACCGAACATTTGCAATGGGTTTAAATAGAATGCTCAAAGCAATTGGAAACTACTACACATGAATGTAAGACAAAGTCACAATCGTATTGCATAGTGGCACATAAGTGCCTGGAGTGTACACAGGGATGTGGTGTATGTATGATACATGTATTTCAAATATGTATTTTAAATGCAAAATAGGATTCAACTCAAAACCAGATAGCAATTTTTTGAGATATGGTGTTTTATATTGTGTATTGAAGAGTATAATTGCACAAAAAAAAACAAAAAAAAAAAAAAACATGATTTATGGAAATGGCTAAAACTATAAAACTGGACATTGCAGTAGTTTTTAGAAATTGTGATTTTTTTTCATTGAGTATTAAAGATTTCAAATTGCAAAAATGCTGAAACACAAGACTTTTAAGAGATGGTGGCAATTTTCACAATCAAGAGACATATTTCAACTCATTATCTGCATTAAATGGTTTTTAAAGTGATTAAATAGATTATCTTAAAGACAGGATGTTCTGTATGAAATTTGGACAAAATCTATACTAAAATCAGAAAAACAGATTACATTTTTTATGAATACATTCTTATGTACAGTAGAGGTGAATGAGGTGCAGAGAAGCTGACTTAAACTTGCTCAGAGAAAAGCTGTTGTTATCAATCATTGTTCACTTCACTAAGTCAGTTTGAAGGGAAGTGAAGGGATTGATCAAACATGCCCTTTGATTAAAGATTTGCGAAGAAATGTCATGCTCGCTTGTAAAAGTATTTTGTAGTATTTTCAAAATACAAAATACAGTATTTTATTTTGATACATTTTTTGGCTGCAGTGTTTTGTAGTTTTTTGATACACTTAAAACTGAGCTATTTGGTATTTTATTTTAAAATACATTTCATTGTATTTTTCCCACCTCTGAGTGTATATTGAGCAGACTCACTCCCTCAGCCAAATCGTGGGGTCAAGGGTCTGTCCATGTCCACTTGACAAAGTGAAAGCACTTCAAATTGGGGTTGGGGATTCCCCCAAGGGGAAGTGCTTAGGGAAATTTTTGGAGTGTGTCTAAAGGTGGAGTGGAACGTAGCCATAAGAGTAATGGGTAAGGGTTAGTTAAGTGTATGGTCAGGTTTAATATTATGGGTAGTTTAGGAATCTTTCACATTATGCTGAATGGGTTGATATAGTATTATGGCTATGTTTAAGGTCAGGTTAAATGGTATGAGGGAGTTTAAGGGGTTGTTAAGGTTAAGGACAAGTTAAGTCTTATGGTTAAGTTTAAAAGTTTGTTAAGATTAAAGATTAAATTATGCAAGAAGATTTCAGTGATGATTGAAGGTTAGCAACAAGTACAGTGGTATGATACAGTTGAAGTCAGAATTAAGAGAGAGAATATTTTTTCAACATTTCTAAACATAATAGTTTTAATAACTCATTTATAATAACTGATTGATTTTATCTTTGCCATGATGACAGTAAATAATATTTTACTAGATATTTTTCAAGACACTTCTATACAGCTTAAAGTGACATTTAAAGGCTTAACTAGGCTAATTAGGTTAACTAAGCAGGTTAGGGTAATTAGGCAAGTTATTGTATAACAGTGTGTGGCGAGGGGGCGTGGCCGAGAGCCGTGGGAATGGAATGAGGCCGCGTGTAAGTGGATGCACCCTTTGGTGCGCACCGGTCTCGAATTCCACGGAAGGAGCTCTGGACTATAAGAGGAGGAATGATGACAGAGGAAGCCGAGAGAGGACCGGGCCCGGGCATATTGTTTTACTTTTGTTTTCAGTTTTGACCTTAAATCCGTTTGTTTTGGTTTAGATGGCAGTCTCCGTGAGGAGCTGCCGTTCATATTATAAATAAATATTTTAAAAACTGAAAACAAAAGTAAAACAATATGCCCGGGCCCGGTCCTCTCTCGGCTTCCTCTGCCATCGTTCCTCCTCTTATAGTCTAGAGCTCCTTCCGTGGGATTCGAGACCGGTGCGCACCACAGGTGCATCCACTTACACGCGGCCTCATTCTGTTCCCACGGCTCTCGGCCACGCCCCCTCGCCACATAGTGGTTTGATCTGTAGACTATCAAATAAAAATTTTACTTAAAGGGGCTAATAATTTTGACCTTAAATTGAGTTTTAAAACATTAAAAACTGCTTGTAGTCAAGCCGAAGTTAAAACAAATAAGACTTTCTCCAGAAGAAAAATATTATCAGACATACTGTGAAAATGTCCTTGCTCTGTTAAACATAATTTGGGAAATATTTTTAAAAATTTTAAGTCAAATGGGGGCTAATAATTCTGACTTCAACTGTATGTAAGTGGTAAAGTGTAAACAGTGTCAATACAGATATGTAGAAATTCTTTGTAGAAATTCTTTACAGCTATAAGTACATGCAATTATTTGTCAAGTGCAATGTTAATACATATGAGCAATTCCAGTGTTATGGATGTGACATTTGCAGTAAAATCTCAAAACATGTATTGAAAGAGAAAGTATATATTAGTATATATATTTTTAAACTATTAACCACAGAATTATGAGAGAAGAAAAATATTAATTTGTAAACATTTTTTATATTTTAAATGAGGAAAATAAACATGAGTTACGGATGTGACCAAAAACAGTTAGCGAGTTTACAGTACACAAAATACTTTGTAGAAATTCTGTGAATTAAACTGCAAAGCCAATCAGAAATAATGCTAATCAAAAGGAGAATAGTCGGCTCACTATAGAACAAACATGATTGATTCTGTTTGATTTGACATTTTTGCATTTATGAGGAAAAAGTGTTGTTATGTATGTGACATCTCTCTGTTATGGATGTGACAGATGTGAAATTGCCACTTGTGTGACTTTGTTAAATCAAATATAATTGTTTGAAAACACTGACAGAGAAATTTTTGAGTATTTTTAAAGCATTGTAAAATGCAAGCCTACACAAAAAACACAGAAAAAGTTTTGCTATTTTGGCAAAAACTTATTTTTTTTCATGGCAAGGTTGACATTTGCATGGAATTGCTCATACATATCTACAGAACAACTGCATTGCATCACATTATTTAACATTACATGCTACTGAAAAGTAGTTCAGGAGGCTAAATAAAAACAGATAAATAGACAATAAAAGTGCATCTAATTCCTGTTTCATGAGGGAAGGTTTACCGAAGCTTTCTTATGTTATTAATGTTAACATGATCATTTTGCACAACTTAAATTTAAAATGCTCATTAAAGAGACAATAAAAATGAATCCAGTTTAGATTTGAAATTAAACCTAATTAGGGAATACTTTAGGAATGAAAGATTTAGAAAAAAGGACTAAAGAATATATATAAGTTGCCAGTAAGGTTAGCTTAACTCATAAATAAAAATGAAGAATATATATTTTTACAAAAAAAAAAAAAAAAACTCAGCCAAATTACTACAACATTATAACTAAAAAAAGCATATAACAATAAAAAAAAATAATAATAATAATTCAAACTATTAAAAACTACATAGTTGCTCAGTGATCCTAAAGTAATATATTACAAACATGAACAATTTCTAATGTGCATGTGAAGTGTCCAGTAGGGGTGCTCATTGTCTTCATTCATCTACATGAGATGATGCTCTGTACTTAAACATTTCTAAAAACATGGAGAGAGAATAACTAAAGCTGCTCATAAGCAGATCTGGCTTTGGCAGGCTTAGGCGTTTGTTCTGCTCTATTAAATGATCTATTGATTATTAACAAGCTGACATAGTCACATGGTCTCCAAGATAATAACTTTCTGCATACTATTACGTAATTTCACTGAAACTACATAATAGGGCTTATACATTAAATGCGGATCATCTCTCATTTATGGGAAATCTGGAAAATTTTCTGCAAAATATTAAGAAAACCTATGCATTTTGGAAAATATAAAGGAAAAATACCAAAATATGTTATTCAATATATATAGTTAATACATTTGTCAAATAAAACAAAATTGTAAATGTATTTAATGCCAAATCATCATCAACAGTCATTTCAGTGTCCATCTCTGCCTGATTTCAGAGCTCCAATATAAGGAAACGACCTAACAGTAGTAAATTATCTAGATTAAATCAGAAACACATAAAGTGTCCACCAGTGATTGACGAAGCTTTATTAGCAATAAAAGCGTAATTTGCATAAGGTCCATTGAAGATCCAGAGGTCAGAGATGTCAAACCATGTCATTTCTAAGATGTTTATCCAGATCTTTGAAACAGTGGGGCAGGGAAGAAACACTGCCTATAGTGTTATTCTAGTTATCAACACTAACTTGCACTTTCACGACTAAATGGTTCCACAAAGAAGAACATTTTTATTGCACAATAGTTCCTTAAAGAGATAATTCACCCAAAACTGGAAATTCTGTCATCCTTTACTTGTTTCAGACCTGTTTGACTTTCTTCTCCTGAACACATGATATTGTGAACCACTGACTTTCATAGTATTTAAGGGGGATTTTAAGAAAGTTCTGCAAACTAAGAAAAAAAAAGTTTGTTTTAAGAACAGTTCAAATGGCTCTTCTATGTTGTGTCTGCATTTAACAATAATCTTTTGTAACCATTGTTTGTAAAGAGGTTTCAAAGCTGTAACTTAATAAAAGGTCCTATACAATCTTAAAAGGAATGTTTCAAATGTGTTTTTTGCATGATGCCAAAGAAACATTTTTGCATCCTCCAAAAAAAAAAAAAAAAGTTCAGCAAAGGTTATTAACTGTAAAAATCATTTACGTGACTTCACTTTTTCCTCATTTTTTTTTTTGTTACAGCCTTTTCCAAAATAGATTAAATTAATCATAATGTACTGTATAATGTAATCATAATGACAATGCGAAAAAAGATATTTGTGAAAGAATTTGTAAAATTGTACATAACATGTGCATAAGTATTATAAGTATTTGCCATGAAGCTCTGGTACACTTTGTTTTCACTAATCATTCTTGAGATGTTTCAGCAGCTTAATTGGAGTTCACCTGTGGTAAATTCAGTTAATTGGACATAATTGGAAAAGGCATACACCTGACTATATAAGGTCCCAGGGTTGACAGTGCATGTGAAAGTACAAAACATGGAGACAAAGGAAGGCACAAGGTTGGGGAAGGTTACAGAAAAATTTCTGCTGCTCTGAAAGCTCAAATGAGCACAGTGGCCCCCGTCATCCATAAGTGAAAGATGTTTGGGACCACCAGGACTCTTCCTAAAGCTGGCCGGCCATCTAAGCTGAGTGATCGGGGAGAAAGGCCTAAGTCAGGAAGGTGATCAATAACCCGATGGTCACTCTGTCTGAGCTTCATCGTTCTTCTGTGGAGAGAGGACAACCACAAAAGGACAACCATCTGTGCAGCAATCCACCAATCAGGCCTGTATTGGCCAGATGGAAGCCACTTCGAACCTGGAATTTGCCAAAAGGCATCTGAAGGACTCTCAGATCATAAGAAGCAAAATTCTATGGTCTGTTGGGACTAAAATTAAACTCTTTGGAGTAAATGGCAGGCGTTATGTTTGGAGAAAACCAGGCACCACTCATCTCCAGGCTAATACCATGTGTACAGTGATGCATGGTGGTGGCAGCATCATACTGCGGGGAGGATTTTCAGCAGCAACTGGAAGACTAGTCAGGACAGAGGGAAAGATTAATGCAGCAATGTACTGAGACATCCTGAATGAAAACCTGCTTCAGAGTGCTCTTGACCTCAGACTGGAGCCACGGTTTGTCTTCGAGTACAATGACCCAAGCTTGTGGCATTATATTCAAAAAGACTTGAGGCTGTAATTGCTGCCAAAGGTGCATCAACAAAGTATTGAGCAAAGGCTGTGATAAGGTACATGTGATTTTCAGGGTTTTTTATTTTTAATATATTTGTAACAATTTAAAAAAACATATTGTCATTATGGAGTATTGTGTGTAGAATTGAGGAAATAAATGAATTTAATATATTTTGAAATAAGGCTGTAACAGAAAATGTAGAAAAATAAAGCACTACAAATACGTTTCTGATGCTCTGTGTAGGACAATAAATATTGACAAAAAATATATTTAAAATCACAGAGAACAAACGACAAATGGGGGAGTTGGAGAGATGATAAACAATAGAATTAAACAAAACAAAACAATCTGTTCTATTGGCCCAATTTCTACCCTAACTATCCAAGCAGAAAAACATATCAATATTGAAAAGAAAATCTTCACGTCTCTGGCCTTACCCACACTATGATAACAGAAAAACAAAAGTACAGCGAGTGGAGCTCGTCCCTAACCTAGTTATGAGATGTAACTTAGTATTCATAAAATAAATAGCACTATATGAAGATAATTGATCAACAATAAAAAATAAATCACTCTCACTCTTTTTAACACATTTCTAAACATAATATATTTAATAACTCATTTCTAATAACTGATTTATTTTAACTTTGCCATGATGACAGTAAATAATATTTATATTATTAGATATTTTTCTAATAATTTCTAAACCTAGACTTAACTAGGTTTATTAGGTAAACTAGGCAGGTTAGGGTAATTAGGCACAGTATTGTATAATGATGTTCTGTAGTCAAAAAATATAGCTTAAAGGGACTAATAATTTTGACCTTAAATGTTTTTTTTTGTTTTTTTTAAACTGCTTTTATTCTAGCCAAAATAAAACAAATAAGACTTTTTTTCAGAAGAAAAAAAAATACTATCAGACATACTGTGAAAATTACTTGCTCTGTTAAACATCATTTAGGAAATATTTAAAAAGTAATAAAAATATTTTAAGGGTGGCTAATAATTTTGTAAAAAAAAAAACTGTATTTATAGTACAACTAAGTAAAAAGTAAAACTTGTCAGTAAAAGTCAGTAAAAGAATTGATAAAATGACCCCTTATATTATAACATCAGACTGAAAATTACATTCTTTTTCAATTCAAAAATAGTGTTTAAAAAAAAAAAAGAGATTTTTATGTTGTCTATTTGTCAACTATATGCCGTTTTTTGGAACAGGATGCACTAATAGTAATTATTAATCAACAATTTCTCCATATCAGCATTTAAACATAACCAGATCGATCCAGTTTCATGATAGCTCGAGGTGTTGTACCTTGACATGTTGCAACCAAATGTGGTTAAAAAACCTGCCCAACCATAATACTGAGGTGTCAGGTGACGTCCCGTTCACAGCACAGTCAGCTTTTCATTATTGCCACTCAATTAGACCTTCAAAACACTATTTATTGTATTGGAATGTGTGGAGCAGCCAGTTATTGTCTTTTAGGGCCTTGCTGTTGTATGTCAGGGAAGCTTATCATCGGATTCATTCAAGACAACTGGAATTTATACCGTCCACCCCCAGGCTGTGTCTTCATCCTTTTGTTCACTCGTTCGCTAGTCCACAGCCCTCACGACACTGTAAATCTACAGTGTGGCTTTGAGGCTGCAGACGTACGACTTGACCTTGTAAAAGACTTTTGGTTGTTATTGTATTGCGCATTAAGTTCTTAAGGATGCTTTTGTTAAATATCTATTTAGTTGCAGCTCGCACTTGAGCCCTGCAGCTCCAGAATGTGCATCTACATGCCCCTTTGTTTTGCAATATCAACAATACTCCGGGTAATCAATGGCTCGATTTTTTTGTTTCTTTACAACAGGTCATGCCCGTACTTGAGTTCAGCTGAGTTCAGTATACACACGAGATGCATTTGTCAATGCACGGGGATTAGTTTAGGGTCTCCTGGCCATGCGCACGTGATCTGTCTGTTTCTTCATGTACCTGCTGGGTTTGTTGATAGACTTGTGCTGGTTTGTTTGTTCAGCAGGCCCTGTCCTGCTCTGGCACTCTGAGAACTGGCATGTACACACAGGCTGTAACCTTGCCTGGCACACAGGCTAACATTTCACTCTGGCCTGCAGGCGAAACCAAAAACTTACTTTTTGGGGCTGAAAAATTCAGATGTTTGCATTGCGGATGTCTTGTTTTTCCTCAAAAGGGATGAGATCCGTTGTTTTGTTGTTGCTTCACAAGAGGACACAAATGCTGACAGCAGACACATGAACAATTAGAAAATTACATTGCTGTTTGTAGTGTTGAGGAAAGTCATTAAATGCACCCCAAAAGTAACTAATTGTGTCACTTGGTTACTTCTTGTGGAAATTTTTAAGTTATATTACATTTTATTTAATTTTGTGTTGCTTCTCCTTACCTTTTGATCTTTGAGGTTTGATCTCTTTCTGAACTTGCAGGTGATTTTTCACCTTTTTTATAGAGAAACTTTGCATTTAACATACACCTTCATTTACCAGACAAAACAAATGTAGAATAAAATTATATTTTGAGAACTTTCTGAGCCTAGAGCTATACATGGTGTATTCATTCATTCATTCATTCATTCATTCATTTTCTTTTCGGCTTAGTCCCATTATTAATCAGGGGTTCCCACAGCAGAATGAACCTCCAACTTTTCCAGCAAATCTTTACGCAGCGGATGCCCTTCCAGCTGCAACCCAACACTGGTAAAAACCCATACACACACATACAATATGGACAATTTAGCTTATCCAATTCACCTATAGGGCATGCCTTTGGATTCGTGGGGGAAACCCAACTTGCAAACTCCACACAGAAACGTCAACTAACCCAGCCAAGGCTCAAACCGGCGACCTTCTTTTAAACGTGCTACCCACTGCGCCACTGTGCAGCCTATACATGATGTATACAGATCATTAAAAGTGTGTAAAGTAATGTGTTTGCTACTTTTGTATGTTTTGTGTTATTAGTTAAAGGGGTGGTGGACTACGATATCATATATATTTGAAACTTTAGTTGATGAGTAATGTTGCTGTGTGAACATAAACAACATCTCTGAATGTCATATACTCAAAATTTAATGCAAAGGGAGAAATTTGCTTTTACAGAGTTAGCAAAGCCTACAGCAAGCGAAGTTTGGAGATAAAAAAAAAATCCATCCGGGTTAGTGAGATCACAGGGGCTTCCAATTGCGCACATTCACCACGTGCTCACACACCGCAGCAACAGGGTGTGGCTAGAGGTACTGTAACGTTATAGCAGAGAAAGCTAAAATGGCGACTAAACGCTGCTATTTCAACAGAGCTTCTTCTGTTTCTGTATTTGGACTTCCAAAGGACACAACACAAAGAAACGTGCTTACAGTTTAATTTGAATTATTTTCCAGAGGATTATAAAAATATGTAGCTTGCATTTGACAAAGGAGAACTTCCAGAATTTTTCCCAGTTCAGTGCTGGATTCGGTTAAAACTCCTCCAACCGACGAAGCTGTAGATTGTGATCCACAACCTGTAAGTACTTTTATTTGTTAAAATTGATCTATTGCATGCACAGTTTCTAGAGTTAACTGTATGTTGTAGCGAGAATGTAAACAAGGATGTAAACAGAAAATGTGGTTTGGCACCGCTAACAATTTAACTACAAATTCATATTCATCAATCAAACCGCTGTAAACAACTATAACCTTCATCAGCACTTCAGTGTCTCTCTATGTGGCAGCTTTCCATGCATTCTACATCTCAAATAACCAACTCGCAAAAGATATGAAAAGGTTTTTACACAAGCTTTTTCCAAATATACGTAAAAGACACTTGTCAAATTTTATTTTAGAGAGCAGGCGTGAGGTTCAGCTGTGTACTCTTAATTTTTCTGTCTGATATAGGCAGCTAACACTACTAACAGCTACTCTGACTGGACTGTTTACACAGCGCAAAAGCACATGCTTGTAGGGGCGTGACATGTAGCAGATCCACAAATCACAGAACATTAAGTTAGCTGACCAATCCGAGCCTCTTGAGGGCGGGCCTTTCAGAGGAACTAGGAAATATGACATTTTTATTGTCATATTAATTTTTCATGTCGTTTTTATGTTAGCTGAGTAGCTGTATATAATCAAATAAGATGCATGAAAAATAACGTGATTTTCTACAAGTGGAGCATGAGCACACAGTGCTTTGCATTTTATAAACACAATTAAGCCTTAAAAATACACTGTGGACCACCCCATTAAGTAAATTCAATGTCCATTGAGATAAAGATTGCAATAAAGCCTAAGAGTACTAACATGAATTAATTTCTATTAAGGCAAAAACAGATTTAAAATGTTTAACAACAAAATGAACAGTAAGAAGATAAACAACATCCCCAAATAAAAAAAAAATTATTTAAGCTTTATACATTGAGTAAATTGCTTCACGTTGCCTTAACAAATGTGTAAATTGTTTCCCAAAAGAGAAAAAATCTTACTATATTACAAAACGTAGTTGCTTCTACAGTAGACAGTGACTGCATCTGCTCAACAATAAAAGCAATAACCATATTAGTTTCGTCAAATTAATTGTTTTACCCGAAGAACATGAACTAATGACAACCATTTGTTGTTAAGCTGGAGATGGTGAGAGCAGGTGTAGAGCTTTCTTGCAGTTGTCAAGAGTTTTACTTTTACATAATCTACACTTAACGTCGATCCACTTCTTTTCTTCGATGAGTTCAAAATTGCAAGAATCCATTGCAAAAATGTAAGTCTACGGCCTGCTTCTTCTAAGTGAACTAGTCAAACCAGTTTATTAAATTGAGCGGAGTTGTCTTGAAACGGTTTGCATCTTCAGTAGGTACTAACATATCGGATACCTCCTCTGACTCGAAATAAACTAATTTTCTGTGTCATTCAGTTACTAGAACAGTACACTAACTTATCTGCTATGAAAAAGGAGACCTGATGATGACGATGAGTGTGAGCCGACTGTCTGTTCCCTCACAGCACACTCTCTCATTAGGTGCGCTGTGTAAGTTCTGCATTCACACTGATAACTCTAAAAATAATAAGTGCACTTTAAATACCTGGATGATGCACTTTTTTAACCGGTAATAAGAAGTGTGGACTGTTAGACACTTCACACATTCAACAACCGCAGCTTTTCTCAGGTAGTGGAAGAGGCAGAGATATCATGTTGGATAACTTTTTTTATTTTGGATTGTGAAAGCAAAATTCTCCTACGAGAGGAATTATACCGCCTCCTGATGGTGAATGTGGTTATACTCATGGCAGGTATTATTTGTTAGTTTGGTCATTTATTTTACTAATTTGGCAACTGACTCATCAGGGAAACAGTTTTGAATTTCCGCTTATTAAAATTAGTGTTTATTAATTTATATTGATTAATGTATATTGATTAATTTGGGGTCGCCACAGCAGAATTAACTGGAAACTTATCCAGCTCATGTTTTACGCAGTGGATGCCCTTCCAGCTGTAACCTATTACTGGGAAACATCCACATACATACACTATGGACAATTTAGCTTACCCAATTCACCTATAGCATATGTTTGGAAAGCAGAGCACCCAAAGGAAACCTATGCAAACTCCACACAGAAATGCTAACTGACTCAGCCGGGGCTCAAACCCCCCTCCACATAGATTCCAAATAAATTTTACTTACAGTGTTAACTGACTGTTAATCTGATTGTAAATGTACACTATTTCAGTATACATGAAAATGTTTAGGACAAAAGCGTCTTTCGAAAGCATGTTCATGAAATCACTGTCAGAGTTTATTTGAGCAGCTGACGTGAAATATGTCATCTTTATTTATTTGGTCATTTGTTTTGGTTCTGTGCAGCTGCCTTAAAAGTTATCATGCAAAATCAACCTTTGGGAGCTGTATTAACAGACGTGTGTAGTATAGTGTGTACACAGCCATATTACGGTAAAAATACATCAATTGCTTTTTCAAATATGTTTAATCAGGATTCAAATCTCAGCAATTTTAAAGCCCGCCACACCGTGACGCAACAGTGTGGCTTTTTGTTGTCCACTCAATACATTGACAGACATCTTATTAACGAGTATTATAATGTCCACAAAACAAAATCTGCAAAGAAACAGGGAGTAAAAGATCTGTTCCAACTATCTGTGATCAGCTGCACCCCAAGAAGAAGTATTACAAGATGAAAATGAACCAACTCATCTGCTTTTAAAGGCACAAGCACAAAACAGTTACAGTATCTGTGGAATGTAATAAAGGAGCTTATGGGTGTTTTGAGCTAAAGACAAGAAGAAAAGAAACCATCTACTGAGATTTTAAAAAATGCATTTAAAATAAATTAACTCAGAAGGTTGAATTTATACAAATTTTATCCAAGTTTGACTTAAGTAAAAACACAGGATTTTTATAGGTATATTTTTTAAATTAAAGGTAAATAGGCTAATCAAAGGAAATGATTCACCAGGAAAAAAAAAGTTGAATAAGCTCTGCATTGATGTATGGTTTAGGACAATATTTGGTTGAGATATGACTATTTGAAAATCTAGGGCTCTTTTTTAAAGGTACTGTATAGGCACAAGCTCATGGCACAAAAGCATTAAGGGCATGTCCAAATCCACCTTTGCTATTTTGAGGACGGACAAATATGTTTTGCGCCACGGCACAGGGTTTAGCTTATTCCCTTCATGTGTAATTGATGTGTTTTGAGCATAATGTGCATTAAACTAATCAGAGTCTCATCTCTCATTCCCTTTAAGGGTCAGATACATCGTGCCATAGCACTTTTGCTATTTACATGGTGGACTTTGTAAGTGGAAAAACTTTACTAGCTAGAAAACAGTTAAACAGACTTTCTGCAGTGTGATGATAAAGAACAAGCCTCCTTCATTCTGCTTCGTTACTTTGTCTTTAGTTAAAAAAAATAATATATTTTTTAACATTTTAATCCATTATTTTTTTTAATATGTAAAGATATTTGTGTGTTGCTGTGCATACTGTGTGTATTAAGCAATGTGTACGTGTTTTGGACCTGCATAGGTGCATAACGTGCTCTCTGTGGGACTTTAGACTAGCTTTCAGTTGGTCGATGGCACAGTCTATTTCAGTTCCTCAAAATAGCAATGCACCAACAATGCACCTTAACACACCTTATTTTTATACCAGAACACCCATGAGTCCACAAAGTGGAGCAAATGGATTTGCTTTTTAAACAATGTGGTGCAAAATGTGAAAATTAGGGTTGCGCTCATCTAAAAATAGCAACAAATCGAGCCAAACCCATCTTATTATGGCGGGTATATGATAAGGCCCCTAGAATCTGAGGCTGAAGAAATCTAAATAAAAAAATAACTAATTAGAAAATCACCTTTAAAGTTTTCCAAATTAATTCCTTTGCGTGCTTATAACTAATCAAAAATTCAGTTTCTTTACATATTTATTAAAGGAAATTTACGAAGTGTCTTCATGAAGGATAAGCTTTATAAATTCATCTAATGATTTTTTTCCCCAATATTTTGACTATCCCCACAAGTCTTTCTTTCTTTTTGTGAACATAATGAATTACGTTTGCCCCTAAACTCTTGCTTTGTGTCAAAACACTATTTTGACAAATATGAGCTGAGGGCTGGATCTCTGGAGTCCAGAGGCAGTGTTATGGCATTTGCCCTGGTGGTTAAACACACATACAGCAAGTGAGTGTATGACAGTGACCCTGCTCCCCTCTGCCCTCATTTTGCTCCGGGTGAAAGATGAGCCAGGATAAGACCCTTTTCATCCTTCATCCACAGGTTTGACACTTCTTTGTTAAACCCAATCCAAAACCTAAGCTAACTGAACTTGTAAATTAGGATGTTCAGGTTGCCTGAAGCAAAGCTGTACTTGTTTTAGAGCTTCCTCTTTTCTTCTGTCACTTAAACATTCAACATAATATAAGCTAGGTATAGTAAAAGGAACAAACACACTTCAGTCAACTCCAAAAATGTATATTTCACCAAAATGTCCAGCCTATATGTACACTAGAGGCAGTAAAATGCATATTTACATGCATATTATACAGTGAGTGGTGGATAAGAAATATTTTTCAACACTGTAAACAATTCTACTATACATTGTGAAAATATTTTTTTTTTACTTGTTTTTTTTAAGTTATACAAGATTTAATTAGAATTTGTACAGTAAGTCAGCTTCAACTTAAACAGGTTAGGAAATAAAAAACGGCAAAAAACTGTCGTTTTTTTTAACTGTTTCAACATAAACAGATTTCAACCAAATGTTGTCCAATATGTTTGTCTGAATGAAAAACAATAATTATACATATAATATATAAATAATAATATAACAGTTTACAGCATTGATTCCAGCATGTATAAACAATGCAATTACTGTTTTATAAATTAACTGTACTTCCATTTGTTATCTTTTATTTATTAATAATTTTTTTATTGCGCTTAAAAGGTATATGACAATATTTACATAAATCTCTTATGCATGCAACCACACATGGTTTAACCAAACATGAACTGATTGGCAACAATCTTAAATATTTTATGTGTATTAATATGTTAGTGTGCATGTGTGTGTAGTGCGTGTGTGCGCTTGTGTTTGTATAGTTATGACTCTGATCTTTTTTAATTTAAATTGTTGCGCTGTGCAAATAATGTTGCTCATTATTTTATATTTGTTGAAGCCTACAGTTCAATGTATTCAACCATTAAAATGGTACACTCAATATGTTTGTCATGGCAAGTGATTGCTTCTTTGCTTGTATACTGTGCTAGTATGTTTGCATTGCGTTCTTTAAAGGCATCCTTGGGCATTAAAACTCGTATGCCAAAATTATTTCTCTTAATGAGATAAAAACAGGAAAGATTTATGTCTTCATGTTATACTAATTTTGCACCATAGGGTCACTATTATTTTCATTGAAAGCACACCAAAGCAAATTTAACTTAATTAAATACAAATAAATATATAAACAGCTTTTTCACTTATATTTATGCCAATTATTTTAACCACAACTGTCTGTATGGCAAAAAGAAAACATAGTTTGGCCTTAAAAAGGGCATTCTTACATGTGCTTATCATTTTCAAAGATTAGTCACATTTAAGAGACACACAGAACAAAATGGCAAAACTGAAAATTGAGGAAAAATAGATTGAATCATTCATTTTTCTTTAGCTTAGTCTTTTATTTATTAGGAGTTGCCACAGCGGAATGTTCCCTTGCTGCCCGCATCCATTACTGGGAAACACCCATTAACTCTCGCATTCACACACACACACACACTCATATACTGGCCAATTTTGTTTATCCAATTGACCTATACCTAATGTCTTTGGACTGTGGGGGAAACAGGGGCACCCGGAGGAAACTTACATGGACACAAGAAAAACATGCAAACTCCACACAGAAGTGCCAACCGGCCGAGCCAAGACTCAAACCAGTGACCTTCTTGCTGTGAGCTAACCACTTAGCCACTGTGCTGCCCAAAAAAAATACATATTAAATATATTAACTATGAATATATTACCATAGAAAATCTCTAGGAAAACAGTCCCTACCACAATTTGTGATCGCCCCTGAGCCAAGCAAGCCTAGTACTGGGCATGTGGTACACTGTTACTACCAAAAACACATGAACAATGTAGATATATTGCTTAATTACATTGCTTTTGGTCATTATTTTTAGACTAGAAACACAAAAAAGAGAAGCAATGTATGTCTTCGCTGCTCTCCTAGTGATAAGAAGAGAAAAGTACCAGAAAATGCCTTAAGCTTTTAGCAAAGCACAGATTTTAAAAGAGCGCACAGATGGGAATGATGTAAGTGGCATCATCAGCACCATCAGTATAAATGACATGATGGGAACATTCCAATGTTTGTCAGTCACTGAAAGATAAAGTTAAAAAGAGACCTGAGAGCCCTGGCGATTTATCAGTTTCACTGCCGTGAGTAAAAGATAGAGCAATGAAGATGGATGTTGACAAGTTTTGGCATGTTTTTCTTTTTTTTGTAGTGTTTCTTCTCTCTGTTCACTCAATATTTTGGAACAATAATACTCTTTGGGTGGAGGGGAAATCAAGTGATGTGTACCATGATGACTGAATGAAAATTATAACTGAAGGCTGCACAATGTGGCATCTAATCAGTGTTTTATTTTAGGAGTTGTTGTGTTGTGGTAAGACTAGCCTCAGGCAGCACCAGTATTTCACCAGGTGAATCATACATAAGACTTTTTGTGAAACCGAAAAAACGTACTTAAGCATACTTGACTGCAGTTTCTAGGTAAAATGAAAGCTAAGGGTAGTATGACACCAACAGCTTTTGTTCATTTTCATTCATTTATTCATTTTCCTTCAGCTTATCCCTTATTTGTCAAGGGTCGCCACAACGGAATGAACAAGCTGCAAACACACACACACACACACACACACACACACACACACACACACACACACTATGGCAATTTAGTTTCTCCAATTTACCTATACCACTTGTCTTTGGACTGTGGGGAAAACCAGAGCACCCGGAGGAAACCCATGCGAACATGGAAAGAACATGCAAGCTCCACACAGAAATGCCAACTAATATAGCCGGGACTCGAGCCAGCAACATTCTTGCTATGAGACGACAGTGCTAACTGCTGAGCCAATGTGTCTCTGGTACCTAATTACTATTTTATTTGATCAGTTGTTGTATTGTGGTAGGACCAGCCACATACAGCACCAGTATTTCATTAGGTGATTCAATTTGACATCATACACTGCCATACATGAATCAGTTTTGTGAAATCAAAACTCAAACAACATACACTTGACCGCAGTTTCGAGGTCAAATGAAAGCTAAGGGCAGTGTGACACCAGCAGCCTTTGTTCCTTTTCACACTAATGATATTTACAGAGAGATATTGTTGACAAATAAAGGATTGTTTTATGCAATTCTTTTCACTAAATATACACCACAATACTTAACCATCTTTGATTTGTAATAAAATATTTGCCTGACCTACTGTATCTGCCACTTGTCAATATGTCTATGCCATATCTCCTTTTGTACAATATTCTTGTGATGCAGAGCACTTGGGTTTGAATCTGGTGAAGCATGGTTCCACAAAACAGATCTAAAATCAAGATAAAACTATGTGGCTATGATATGCTTTTGAAAACACTATTGTTGGGTCACTGTTTTTCTCAGAAAATATTTCCAAAGGTGCTGTTGACTTGAAATGGTCACCAGATGCTGGTAAGAGATCCATATATGCAAAGAAAACAATATTAATCAGTTTACAAATTAAGCAATGAGTAATAAAATTAAATGACACAGGAAAAAAGTATTGAACACATGAAGAAAGGGAGGGGTAGAAAGGCAGTGAAAGCCCAGACTGCAGCTGAAATCTCTCAGTAGTTATTCACCAACCCTCCGCCCTTCGTCATTGCAAATAAATAGTAGCTGCTTCAATCCAACATCTACGATAGAAGGAGGATGAAGATGAAACTAGGGTGGACATTTCAGCAAGACAATAATCCAAAACACAGCCAACGAAACTCTCAAATGCTTTGAGCTGTAGAATGGCGCAGGCAATCACCTGACTTGAATCCAATAGAAAATACAATAAAGATCAGATTTGGTAGATCAGACACACAGAACCATCAAGATTTTTACACTCTGTTGAAGTTTGTGAAAAACTCACATCTGAGCAATTCATGTTGTCTTTAAGCTGCCATCACCAAAAAGTCTTTTATATAAAGTATTAAATAAATTTCAGTATGTTTTGTTTAATTGTTATGTTTGTATTGTTTGTGTTTTTATCAAAATCTGGTTCAATTCCATGTCAACAGCTCCTTTAGAAATGTTATAAAAAACATGACATGTTCAATACTTCACCCCCACTGTGTGTGTCTGTATATATACACAGCTGAAGTCAGAATTTTTAGCCCCCCTGTTTATATTTTCCCCAACTTCATACTTTAATAACTCTTTTCTAATAACTGATTTATTTTATCTTTGCCATGATGACAGTAAATAATATTTTCCCAGATATTTTTAAGACACTTCTATACAGGTTAAAGTGACATTTAAAGCCTTAATTAGGTTAACTAGGCGGGTTAGAGAAATTAGGCGTTATTTTGTAATGATGGTTTGTTCTGTAGATAAAAAAATCAAAAAAAAAAAAAAAAAGCTTGAAGGGGCTAATCATTTTGACCTTAAAATGTTTTTTAAAAAATAAAAACAGCTTTTTTTTATTCTAGCTGAAATACAACAAATAAAAGGAGACTCTTATCGTGTGATAAAAAATTATTAGACGCAAATAAGGAGTAAGGACTGGTGAAAGTGTTATGGAATTTAATAACGCACGCCAAATGGAAAAAAAAATAAAATATGGCGACAAGTCCTACATGACGCTAATTTTTTTTACTTCAATGATGCCACTAATATATGGATACTCAACATGTCTTAATTTCATTTCTGTTTAGTTCAGTTCTGACTTTAGTCGGAATAAGGTGATCAAAAATCACTGTTTGGAGTTCATGTAGGCCTACAGATCAAAATTCATGTTTAACTGAATAAACAGTCAGTAAACACAAGAGCCTCTTATTGAACATATTTTATTTCCATCACCAATTATCATAGTAAAATAGTTTCTCAAGCAATTTGTGATGCATTTTATAAACAGGAGATGAGCCCTTGGTCTAATGCGCCACCTGGCTTGAGAAACCCGTTCTCAATGACGTATTATTTGGGTAGCACACATATTCTGAATGCCTTCGACAGTATTCAAATGAGCCATCTGAATCTAGATAATGTAGATTATTCCAAGATTATACTAGATAAAAAAAAAATCTATGCCCACCTATAATATATATGATGTTTGATCATATGTCCCACTTATAATAATTTTTTAAATGCTAAAATTTTGACCAAAATCATAATAATTTTTTTTTTGCACTCATTTGAATTATCAGCAGTAGCAGTGTAACAAATATATATCAACATCATCATCTGACATCATGTCCAGTTTTCAATTAGGAAATACTTTTTAGTGTCATTTAGACAGTGATAATGGTCACAAAATGTCCATAGAGGTGGTTGTAAAGAGATAAACAACACTTGAGGTCAGGTCAAGACCTTATTCCCTTAACTGACGGTTATTGCTAATAAAAATAACTTGACACTTTTGCCCACAGACAAACGCTTCATGCAGAAAAAAAGCAAGCAAAAAGATACAAAAAGAAAGGAAGGGAAAAGAAAAGAAAAAAAGAAAAGAAAAAAAAGAAAAGAAAAAAGTTTCTCTCGTATCCACCGAGGCCTACTGACAACTGCTTCTTTGCATTGAGAACGTACAGTAGTTTGCATTAGAGAATCCTGTTGTCATTAACCATAAGCATCTCATTCACAATGCATTCTCAATTTGAAGGAAGATCTGTCTTCTCACACAAGGCCAAAGTAAGTATTATTTTTAACTTTGTCTTTTTCCCCTAAATAATAAGCCTTTTCCGGAGGCTGTTTTAAATATGAATGAGTGTATGAGAAAAAAAAAAGAAATCCCACTTGTCAACATGTGCTGCATTGAATTAATTACATGACAGAACTTTACAAGCAGATGTATTTAGTTATTTGTTATAAAAAGCTGTTCCTTGTTTTTGTTGCTGAGCTGTGTGATTGTTTGTGTCATAATAGAGTGAAGTGAGTTGAGAAAAGGAACATGATGAGCTCGAGTGGTCAGTGAAGCTCAAAGTGTGTGCAGGTGTTTCCTTTAAACACTAATAAATCAACTAGCGCCGCAGTTTCAGATGCTTACAGCACTTCTCAGCAGCCTAATTTTAAACTCAGATTTGAACAACAGCATCCTAGAAAGGAACTACATGTACTTACTGTAGCAATGTTTATATAAATTATACATTTACTGTTGTAAATTTCATGAAATTTGTAACTGAGAGTATACCAATAGAGATGCAGTATCAGTTTTTAAAAAGAAAAATCCATTGTTAAAATAAATGTCAGATAAATGAAAAATTATTTAAATCATGTGTCAATAGTCAAATCAATAAGACAAGTACAATTTGTGCTTAGTTATATTTAAAAACTGTTAAATAAACTAAAAAGAGTCTAAAAAGTATCAAATAAAATTGTAAAAGTACACATAAAAAGTCTAACAAAAATACAATCAAAGTAAATGTAGTTTTTAATTGCTTAAGCAATATACAATATTAGCACAAGTAAAAAAATGAACACTAATAAAATATAATGTAAAATAAACGAAAAACTAAATAAAATAATAAAAAATAGTGTTAAATTATAATTTCAATAGTTTATTTTAAAAATTATTATTCTATAAGAGATTTTAAATAAAATGAAATTTAAAAAATTTATGAAAATCAAAATAAATTAATTTAGCACGTAAATAAATAATTAAATTAAATGTAAAAAAATAAAACAAAATTGTTTTTAAAATAATCATTTTAATCATTTAATTTAATAATTATGATTTTATAAGAGATTTTAAATAAAATTAACATAAAACAAAATTAACAAAATCAATGTAATTTATTTGATAAAATGAGTTCATATGAATAAAAATAAATTAATAAAAAATTAAATGAAAATCAAAATGAACCAATTTTGGGTTTAAATAAATAAATAAATGAAATATAACAAAAAAAAATTAAAACAAAATTTTGTTAACAATTAGAATTTTAATAAATTAATTTAATAATTATTATTTTATTAGAGATTTTAAATAAACTAAATATAAATACAATTAACAAAATCAATTTAATGAATTTAATTTAAATAAATGAAATTAAATTAATTAAACATTTTTAGAAAATCTAAATGAATCAATTTGTTGTTTAAATAAATAATTAAATGAAATAAAAATATATGAAAACAACATTTAAATAAAATATAATGAATTTATTAAAAAAAAGAAAAAAATAATATATATAAAAAAAACGTTTTGATGCAATTTGGTCAATTCATTACTGAACATCACAAAAAAACAAAAAAAACAAAAAAAAAAACAGAATCAACCATTTGTTTGCTGCAGACTGTATGAAGAGGTATTGACCACTTAAGACGCTCATGTTTCACTTGATTTTAGAGAATCAACTTGTAACTTTCCAAAAAGTGCCAAGCTGAAACTTAAAATTCTTCTAGTGGTACAAAATTAGTGCGGCTTCTTCCTTTTGCGGTGACATCACTTGAAACTGTTGCTTTTATAAGGCAGCCCACTGAAGCAATTATCAGATGATCTCAGGAAGAAAAAAGAAAAGACTTTTGACCAGATATTAAACATTGTTGCATATCAGATGGGAAAATGTAAGTACAATTTCTAGATAAATAAACTATAGATTTACACATTTGACGTGTATTTTGATGCTGTATGCAAGATTCGTATTTATCGTAGGATAAATAATTAATGTACTGCAAAATGTACTGCAAAAGCTTGATGCATCATTTTTGTTTTAATTCAATTCAGAACAGGTGATTTATTCCACATTGATCATTGCAGTTTTGCAAGGCTATCTGTTCTGTAAAGTGACACGATTAATTTGCCTTTTACATTCAGACTGATATTTGCATGTTTGCAAGATGCAATAGTGGTTTATAATACCTCTTTGTCAGCTGTATTATACAGGTACCTCAGTTTTTACATTAAAAGTGTAAAGTAGCTGCTGCCATCAAGACAAGCACAGTAAGACTGAATGACTCTTGAATAGAGGCCTGTTATTTGGCCATTTGACCATAAAACCTCTAAATGATTTTTATTATTATTTTTTTTGTCGTCTGGCTTAAAAACCAATATTCAAAAATAATGAAGTATGATGTTATACTGTGTGATATTTATGAGATTTAATCAGAAACATCAGCTTAAAGCATACAGTTGAAGTCAAAATAAATAGCCCCTTTTGATTTTTTTTTTTCTAAATGTTTCCCAAATTATGTTTAACAGGGCAAGATATTTTCACAGTATGTCTGATAATATTTTTTTTTCTTCAGGATGAAGTCTTATTTGTTTTATTTTGGCAAGAATAAAAGCAGTTTTAATTAAAAAAATAAATAAATAAAATTTCAATAGTCTAGCAAACTATCATTATACAATAACTTGTCTAATTACTCTAACCTGCTTAGTTAACCTTATTAACCTTTAAGCCTTTAAATGTCACTTTAAGCTGTATATAAGTGTCTTGAAAAATATCTAGTCAAATAATATACTGTCATCATGACAAAAAAAATAATTCAGTTATTAAAAATGAGTTATTAAAACTATTATGTCCAAAAAATCTGTTGAAAAAAAATCTGTTGAACAGAATTTGGGTGAACAATAATAATGGGCTAATAATTTTGACTTCAACTGTATATAAGTACACACCTCACAAATCTTTTAAATTCATATTTTTGATTGGAAGCTATACAATATTATATTTGTGCATATACATTAGATTAGTCAGGACTGAAGCCAAATCTGGAGCTTATCTCACAAAAAAAAAAAACTTATGATAACAGTCTAAAAACCAGAACAGCCATATTTATGTTATAGAAAAATATGAAATACAAATTTAAAAAAGAGGAGGAAAAATTGACATTTTGTAGGTTGTAATTTTTTTTGCAATATATTTTTTTATTTAATTGTATTATCTTTCAATTTCTAAATATGTTTGGTGACTAAAATATTTTAATAAATATATACGTTTAATAAATCTATTTTGTTTAAATGCACCAAAATAAATTGCTCATATTTACTGAGAAATAGATAAAAATATTCATTGTCAAAATGGGGTGTACTCAATTATGCTGAACACTGGATAACATTATACCATTAATATGTAATCATAAGTAAAATATTATCAATGATAAGTATTCTACTTAAATAATAATAAGTATAAAATAAAATCATTTCAGGTAACTGGCAAGATATTGTATATTTTTCATTTTTTTATTTAGTTGATGAAGTATTAAATAAAAGTGTATTTTTATGTAATAATAATAATAATAATAATAATAATTATTATTATTATTATTATTATTATTATTATTATTATTCTTGTTGTTATTGTTTTATTTTTATATTTACTTTATAAATAAATTTACATTTAATTAATTTATATAATAATAATAATTTATTTTATATTCTATTTATTTTACAAATATTTATTTTATTTATTACATTTCAACAACAGCTTAAGAATATAGTTATAATAAAGTAACACTGGGGATTTAACAGACTACTATTATGTAATGGCGTGAGAATAACATATTTAAAATATAAAAGCAAACATTAATAAAACATAATATTATTAATGAATATTATACTGATATCATTATTTCAGAATATAATATTTAAAAACCCTTTTCCCTAGTAACTACTATAAAATATTTAAAATATAAAAAACATTTACGAGAATAAAACATAATGTTCTTATGTAATATTATACTGATATTATCATTATTTAAATATACTGTTAAAACATAACATTTAAATCTCTTTTCCTGCTATTGCCAAATCAGTACAAGTAGTAGAAAAAATACCAAAATAACACTGATTTTAAAAGATTTCAATTCAAAGCTTAAAGGATAAGATAAATAAAGATTACTGGAGTATGTTGAAGTGTTTGAGTATGTTATATTTTTAACATTAAAATGTCATTAATATTCACACTAAACACACTATGTTCAATAAATCATGTCACGCGTGGCATTTCTTTGGACATTCTGCTTGAACTCGTGAGGTCAAGTGCACAGGAGTCAAGAGTAAGAGTTATTACTGCTGATAGAACTCTCTGGAAATTTGAGAGCCATTTCAGAAAGCAGGCGGACTGTGGAGTGGCTTAAACTCGATATGCAAAACTGTTGAATTGCCCTCCTTCTGAAAGAAAAGCCTTTACAGCTGCGCAGCTTCCTCTTTCTGGGCTTTTTGAAGCATGCTGTGCTTGAATTGCACAACTGCACAGGCCTCTTTACAATCATCTTTACATATTAGAGCACGACTTCTCAGTTCTCAGCAAATGCCCAAAACTCTGTTTGATTCTGTTGGAAATGCACCAATTGTATCTGTTCTGTGAGAGCATTTGCTGAAAGGATTGTTTTATTGTTTGCATTGTGACATTAATTAAAGATAAAAGGCCTGACGGGTTGTTTTGTTAGCGTTATAGAGGGTTACAGATGGTTAGTAGTCGGCCTGTTCTAACAGAGACTGTGAACGTGTGATGAATGATGCAGAACAGGTTCATTACTGATTCATTATTTGGTGATTAAACATTGAGACTTTAGCCTTAAGAAGTAACAGTTGTGCATTAACGGGGTGTGGAGGTGTATGAGACTTTTATACAAACAACGTTCAGAAAAGACTTAAGGCGATATCATATTTTCACATTAAACATCACATTGAAGCATGAGTGACTCACTGAGCGCTTGAATCCTGAGTCATGAATCAGGGCTCCAGGGAGTCGTTCATTAATTGAGCAAATTTTGCTTGATTTGAACAGCTGGAGATTTTGTTTTATGTGTGATTTTTAGGCTTCTTTTGGTATCAAATTTTCTTGCAGTGATTTAGCTTGTAATGCGGTATATATGGTATTATTATGGTATTGACACAAGGACCAAAAACAGTTAATTCCTTCATTCATTCATTTTCTTTTCAGCTTAGTCCCTTTATTAATCAGGGGACACTGCAGAATAAACTGTCAACATATCCAGCATATGTTTTAAACAGCACATGCCCTTCCAGCCGCAACACTGGGAAACATCCATACACTCTTGCATTCACACACATACCCTACGGCTAATTTAGTTTCTTCCATTCACCTACTGTATAACACATGTCTTTAGACTGTGGAGGAAACCCACACAAGCACAGGGAGAACATGCAAACTTCACACAGAAATGCCAACTGACCTAGCTAGGGCTCGAACCAGCGACCTTCTTACTGTGAGGTGATCGTATTACCCACTGTGCCACCGTGACATCAGAAAAAATTTAGCAAATAATTTAACAGGTATAATAAAAAAATAACTTGGTTTATATTTATATATATATATATATATATATATATTTGGAACCCCCTGAGAATCAGGTTCTTGATCCAAGGGGTCTACGACGTTCTTCCCAGCCCATCGATCCTGTACATATGGGGCAGAGTAGAGACATGCCTGCTGTTTTCCAAGCCAGGGACAATAGAACATACTTTGAGCAGCTGTTCCAAGGCACTAGGTGAAAGTCGGTATCGATGGAGACACAATCAGGTCCTTAAATCCATTGCTGAGGCAATTAGCAAGGGGATCAAGGACAGTCGATACCGCCAAGTCACGGCCAAGGTCATTCAGTTCATCAATGAAGGACAAAGGCCAGAGAGAACAGCAAAGAGCTGCTCTGCTGGGTTGCTCTCCGCGGCCCGAGACTGGGTGATGACAGTTGATCTTGAGAGGCAGCTAAAGATTCCACCACACATCACCCAGTCTACGTTGAGACCTGACATAATCTTGGTCTCTGAGGCCACAAAGCAATTAATCCTGCTGGAGCTGACGGTGCCCTGGGAGGAGAGGATGGAGGAGGCTCAGGAGAGAAAGGGGTGAAAATATCAGGAGCTAGTGGAGCAATGTAGGGCGAATGGATGGAGGACCAGGTGCATGCCAGTGGAAGTGGGCAGTAGGGGATTTGCCAGCTACACCCTGAGCAAGGCCTATGGTACACTGGAAATAACAGGCACAAACCGAAGAAGAGCCCTAAGCAACAACGTGGAAGCAGCGGAAAAAGCATCCAGATGGCTCTGGTTGAAGAGCCATATATATATATATATTTGGACTATGGAGGAATTCGGAGCACACTGGAAAACATGCAAACTCCACAGAAACGGCAACTGGCCCAGCTGAGGGTCAAATAAGCGACCTTCTTGCTGCTTGCTGTGAGGCGACAGTACTAAGCACTGAGCCACCAAATGTTTACAGAACAAACCACTGTTATCCAATAATTTGCATAATAATCTATTAATGTTAGCATAATAACCTAGTTAAGTCTTTAAATTACACTTTAAGTTGAATGATATCTTGCAAAACATGAATAATATTAATTGCAAAATAATAAAAAAGAATTATGCACTGTCACCATGGCAAAGACAAAGAAAGTAGTTTTTCGAATTATTAACACTCCTGTTTAAAAATTTTGAAAAAATTCTGGCCACATGGTGGCTCAGTGGGTAGCAGTGTCGCTTCACAGAAAGAAGGTTGCTGGTTCGAGTTCCAGCTGTGCCAGTTGGTGTTTCTGCATGCTCCAGTTTTTCCCACAGTCCAAACACATACGAATACAGGTAAAGTGAATTAACTAAATTGGCCATAGTGTATGTGTGTGAATGAGTGTGTATGTATGTTTGCCAGTACTGGGTTGCAGCTGGAAGGGCATCAGCTGTGTAAAATCAAAGTCCGTTTAAGGCAAGTCATTTCACTCTGCGGCCATCTTTAAAAGACCTATCGGGCAGTATACTCGGGCATTCTGTCTAACTGGGGAAACATCAAATTCTCCAAAACTGCTTGCCAAGCTTACCATTGAATTTCATTTTAGGAATTACTAATAATATTGGTAAATCAATAAACAACTTTCTCTTTAGTTTAATTTCTAAACATCCAAATGGCACAAAATTTGCAGAAACTCTTGTCTGATCCGTGCCCCTCCCCTAGAATATTGTCAGTGTCTTGGGATAGATGATTGGCTCCTGTAGACTGGACTTTATTCACCATATTGACTGTTACACTTTTCCCTATTCAAAAAGATATGAGTGACATGTCTTGTGTATAGTCTTTGGTAAAACATATGCTGGATAAGTTGGCGGTGACCCCTGATTAATAAAGAACCGAAGGAAAATGAATGAATCAGTTAAGCAACACTTTAAAACCTTTTTATAAAGAATTAATATATTAAGGAATGGTCATTTTGACTTCAGCTGTGCGTTTAGAGTAAATAAAGGTTTCAAACAAAAAATTACAAAATGACAATAAAGTACAATAGGTAACACTTTAGGTAAGTCTCATTAGTAAACATTAGTGAATGGTTTTTAAAATTAACATTGCGAAATATATACACTGTAAAACCCAAAACATTAAGGTATAACTCAAACCATTTGAGGAAACCGATTGCAACAAACCATTTAGGTTTGAAAACGAATCCTAATGAGTACTGTGAACTTAATCCATTTGAGTAAATTAAGCAATTTGAGCACAGTAAAACCCAGTGAATGAAGAGAACTCAAACCAATTGAGTCCTGTAAAACCCAACAAGTTAAGGCAACTTAAACCGTTTGAGGAAACTGATTGCAACAAACCATTTGAATTAAAAACAAATCTACATGAGTACTGTGAACTTACTCCATTTAAGTTCAAGTAATGAGGTATTTAATTAATTCATTACCTTCAACACTGAGTTCAAAACTCTTTTCAAATGAGTAAAATTAACATTCAGTCATTTTTAAGTAAACTACACTCATATCATTTGATAAAGTTGACTGTTGGTTTTTACAGTGTATGTTACAAATGAATAAAATACAACTGAATATTACTCATCAATAACTTATTCAATTAAATTATTATAAATCATTAACCAAACCCTAATGAACAAACTTAATGAATAAAAAATATCTACAAATCATCAGATTTTTAAAATTATAGGCCAGATTGAAATGTAAAAGGGTTAAAATGTCGAAATGTAAAGTGCCCATAATATCAATATTGTGCATGATACATTATAGCAGAGGATCCCAAACTTTTCAGCCTGCAACCCCCAAACTTACAATGCCAGAGACTCACGACTCCCAATATTTTCTGACGTGGTCATAAATATTTAAACCTTGCACACACAACGGTGCACACATCAGTAATTCATCAGGCCCAAGTCTTTCCATCATTTATTTTTGTTCAGTTGTGGCCTGTATTTATTTTTAATGTACATGAGTGCCGTAAAGGTGTCAGAAACGTTAACCTGCTGCCATAAAATCATCAAATTAAAGCTGTGTCTTTAATATAACATAATCAGTCGCAAAAAATTCAAAAGGCTAATGGCTTTTCATTTTGGATGTTGTTTCCCGACCCCCACTTTTGAACCACTGCATTATAGTGAAATATTGAGTTATTGAAAATTAGCACATGTCTAGTGTGTATTTAATGCATGCAGTAGGAGGACAGTTAAGTGGCAATCATACATCACCAAAAAATCCCACATCCTTTAGCACACAGTCTCAGTGCAGGCAGATGTTTAAGGGGATCCATAACTCACCAAGACCTATCAGCATAATTTATCCAGAACCTGCCTACTCATGTAAAAGGCACTTCTACACTTTGACAAGAAACACTTTATTACTCACACCTTGCTAGTACCGGCTTGGACTCACTTTTGCCTTAATATCTTCATGCCATAGATTAAAAAGGGTTTTGAAACTTGAGGATTCCCACACTGAGCCAAATGTCAAGTTTTCTGACATTTACCTGACTTTTACTGACTAAAAAAGCAGTTTCCTTGGCCAATTCAGCTTATTTTTACCTAAAAGCAACACGGACAATGTAACATAATGTGTAAAGGCTTCCATTAATTTTTAGCCAGACAAAACAGCTTGGTATTGGGGTGATTTTTTTACTTTTTTTATTATTATTTTTTTGAATGTATTGTCATAAACATTTTAACAAACTAATTAGAAGTCTAACACAATTGTGGAAGAGATTACTTAAAAAATCATGTGAATAATTAATAGCAAAAGCAACCAGTTGTTTTGTTGAGCACTATAGCAGAGACAAGACAATGTTATATTTTAGGTAGGTATATGGTCTGGTGATTGCAGTTGACTTAAGTGTTTGCTGGTCATCAAGTAGTCACTAAAAATATACACTGCAGCAATAGACAAAATGTGAAACGACACAATAATAAATAAAAACAATTAAAATAAATAAATTAAAAGCACAGTATAGGAAAATTACTGCTGCTGGTTATAAAGAAACTTAGTCAGCAACAATATTCAGGGAAACTACACATTTTAAACAATGTTCATTTGGCACTAGTGTGCACAAAGTGTGCTAAGAAAGAAAGCTGCTTTTTGAGTGAGGCCTCCCTAGAAAATGATGTAAAAATATTGTGTTTATCATTCTGACAAATATAAGCAGAAATAATTGGCCATGTCCAATTGATTAAATGCATTGTTCGATGATTGTCTTAAATGTAGAAAATGTAAAAAGTATTACAGTAAAGTCCTATTATCTGGACAATATCCATCATGTTTTGGACTTCTGCCTTTACATCCCCATGAAAGTTATTGACATCCTAATCTTAATCTGTATTGCTTAACATGGAGTTGATCTCTTGGCAGCTGTACCTTGCAGGCAAAGGGTGTCAACATGACATCATATTGACATTGTACCCCAACGTACACTTTCAAACAAAATCTAAAATCAATCAAATATCAGTGTAATTTAAGGTCGTCATTGGACGTCAAAATAACGTTGTCCTTAGATGCTGGCCAGACATTGAATTTTTGTCACCTGACGTCATGATCTAAAGCTAACCTAATATTGACATCTTCTGATGTCGTGTGCCTGCTAGGATAACATCTTAAACTCTTCAGGGAAGATATTTTTAGGATTTGCAAATTCAAAAATGTAATTATCAAATTAAATTTGATATCTTTATTAAATTGCTAAAAAACTTTAATTAATTCTTAAAGTAAGACCATTTCTGTTCATTGCTCTCAGGCTAATATCGCTGCTGGTTTACACCAAATTGTTTTTTTAAGTGAAAAAGCTGTTGAGATTGTAACACTGTTTTACTATAAATGCCACATTATAAAATTAGCCTTCTTTAAAAAGTGCTTATGCAATTATTTCATTTATTTACCATTATTTTTAATGTTTGTGTGTACTGGTGCATATACAGATTTACGAGACATGGTTCAAGGTCATTTTTTAGTTCTTCTTGTCATCTTGTGACCTTTTAATTTACATCTTTTATATGACAAGAGTATTTGACATCTTCAAAAGTAATGTACAAAAGCAGTTCCAGCAGGATAATATACAGTATTACCATTATACAAATTATTAACTTTAAAATGTATACCACTTCCAAATAATTCCTGAAACATCCCATTTTTAGATGTATGCGAACCATGCCTTTTGGTTATTTACAGTAAATGTATCTTGCAGCAAATGGTCTCTTGTGGTCTTGCTCTGACAATTTTCCAGTAAAGTCATTCCGATTATTTTCCTGATATTTTCTGGTATCACTGTGTGAAAGGGGCTTATGAGTTATATCCCTTCAGAAACTAGTGGAACCCCACTGATACTTCCTTGGAAAGTTCACACAGAGCTTCCTAATATGGAAAGACAAGTGTAAGAATTTGCTTAAGGGTTTAAAATGTCAGTTGTGATGCTGTTAGTTTCAAGACCTACCATCACAACCATATACTGTACATTTACAGCTGAAGGCAAAAAACTGTTTGCCCTCCTGTAAAGTTTACATTATTTTTTAAGTGCTGTTTAATAGAGAGAAATTGTTGTTGTTGCCTTCGTTTTAATTTTTTTGTTCAACATAATAGTTTTCTTATACCTCATTTCTCATGTCTTTGCCATGATGAGAGTACATAATATTTTACTTCTTATTTTATAACATACAGTCATTGGCCACTTTATTAAGTACATGTTACTAGTACCAGGTTGGACCCACTTTTGCTCTTAAAACTGCACTGTAATCCCGAATAAGTTGACAAAATTTAAAAAATTTGAGGTAATCAGTTACGTCAAATTTTTTAAGTTATGAAATTATCTATTTTAAGTAAACAGAAACATTAAGTTTTGAGTTTGTTGTACTCATGCAAGACACTTCACCTAACTTAAAATACCCAAGTTACTCAGCTTATACGTTTTAATTGCAATTAACTTAATTGTTTTAATTTTTCCAAACTTTAAATACTTAGTCACCCAGCTCATACATTTTAATACCAATTAACTTAATTGCTTTAATTTCTTTCAACTTTAAATACTTAAATCACCCAGCTCATACATTTTAATAGCAATTAACTTATTTTTAATTATTTATCTCACCTTTACATACTTAGTCACCCAGCTCATACATTTTGATAGCATTTTTTAAAATTAACTTCTCCATCGTCAGTTTCACAAATAAAATTAGCCATTATTTTAATCTTTAAACCCCATAAATCTGTCAAAATAAATCTGTAATTTAAAACACACAGACAATACCATTTTAGACATTTATTGTTAAAGAAAAAATGTCCAACAGTACTTTCAAATTTGTCTCCTATGCAATTACAAATGTCTTAAAACGATAAAAACTATTAGACATAAAGAGATTGAAAATGAACACTATTCTGAAATTAATAAAAATTACCCACAATGTAAATATGATATCAGACATAAGAGCCTCAAGAAAAAACAACTATAAGTTTGATAAAATTTAATAATACATTAATAAGTGTAAAACTTACTCTTAAGGCATTCGTTAAAAAAAATAATAAGTGCACATTCTGTGAAGTGACTCGTTTAGTGTAAACTACACAGAAACTGTGTATGTATATATATATCGTGTAAGTCAGAATTATTCGCCCCCATTTATTTTTCCCCCAATTTCTGTTTAACGGAGAGCAGATTATATATATATATATATATATATATATATATATATATATATATATATATATATATATATATATATATATATATATATATTGTAGCGAGGCAGAGGGAAAACAGCGACACAGTTGGATAAGTTTACAGACAAGTCCCCGGAGGGTGCTTTATTTACAACGTGAATGGGGTGTAAACGGTGCTCTTCTTCAAGGTGAGGTGCTCTGGGAAGTAAGTGAAGGACAGTGAGTAGTCGGATGTGGGATCGTCACGAGCTGGAGTCTGCTGTGGCGAGACAGAGAGACAAGCGTTAGCGCATGGAGTCATTGGGTGAATGAAGCTCATCTTCTCCTTGCGTGGGCTTGGTTTATATGCCTCTCCACTTGATGACGTCCAGCTGTGAACGATCCTGTTGATGATGGTCCAGCTGGGTTGAATTAGCGACCAGGGCGACGTGGCATGTGTGCGCTCGTTACAATATATATATATATATATATATATATATATATATATATATATATATATATATATATATATATATATATTCAGTCTTGGTTGAACTATGATTCTGTCATTTACTTATTCCAAACCTGTTTGAGTTTCTTTCTTCTGTTGAAAAAAAAAAAAAAGCTGAGACCTGTAACCACCGATTTCCACAGTATTTGTTTTCCTATTAGAAAGTCAGTGGTTACAGGTTGTCAGCTTTACTTAACTTTTGTCTTCAACAGAAGCAAGAAATTCAAGCAGGTTTGGGACAAGTGAAGAGTTAGTAAATGACAGAATTTTACATTTGGACAAACTATCCCTATATATAATAAAATGCATACTTACCAATTAAAGGTAAATAAATGTTTTGAAGTTACTACCCCAGAGACAGTCTTTATTAAGTTAAAAAAAAAAAAAAAAGCTCTACATCAACTCATTCTTTAAGGTTTCCATGCTACGAGACTTTTTATTTTCCATCATCCATGCCAAGCAAAACTTTTTGCACAAGTTCAAAGTCCTTTCCTATATATTATGTGAAGAGCATACATTAATCCATACAAGACAAGAAAGGTCTGGAAGTGTGCTGTGGGTGGTGTCCAATTCATTCTTCAGGACAACAGAGACCCTCAGTGAATGCAGGGCCAATAAAGCATCTTCAGTCAGCAGGATTATCAATCTAAAAACATAATTCAAGGATATTAATGTAAGGACAGTATCAAAATGACTAAGCCAATATTATATGATTCATCAACTATTCGTGATTACAAATATGTTATTAAGTAAAAGTTTTCAAAACTTTCATCTTTTCATTAAACATGCCTAATTGTGAAAAGAATGAATGAAGTCTTACCAGGGTGTTCCTAAAGAATCTTAAGTCACGCTCACGCAGCAAGACCAAAAGACCTCTGATAACAGTAGTCCGTCATGAACTGACATCATGCAGTTCCTGGAAATCAAGAATCAATTTTTTAAAAATTAAAAAAATAATAATAATTCAAATTATATTTTAATGTATACTTTAACACGTGACCCCAAACATACCTGCTCATCATAAACCTTTAAAAGATTAGCCAGGGTATCTGCTGTCTTGCCAGTTTTGGATGCTGTTTGCCTTAAAATTGTCATCAAATGAAATAGGTGGTGGTCCAGTTTTGCAAAGAATTTGTGGGGAAAATTTTCATTTGTAACATGTTGGTACTCTGCAAACAGCAAAAAGAAACAAGAGAGAATTTCATTAAACAAACCCACACCACAAAATATACAATTCTAGAAAAAATTTATTAATATTATTATTATGTTTCATTTACTTGTCTATTTTTTACCTCAGATGAAAATCAGGTGTTGATCAGATGTTGAAAGCAGGATCTTCATGTTGTAAACTGAACTCAAGGTCTAGCTGAAGTTTCACTTTCCTTGCTGCAAAAGTATCATTGATAAATACACTGTAATATTTATTTTATCTGGATATGCCAGGCATAGTAGTACAAAATAAATATTTTACCCACCTTTCACATGCCTCCATTTAAGAACCTATCTGTAGTCAGCAACACCCGACCTTCAATTCTGTATGTACACAAAGTCACAGTGTCATTTAGCTGAGAGTGGAAGTAGTACAATTGCCTGATGTCTAACGTTAACCTCCAAAACGGTTAGCAATAGAGCTGATTATCATGTTAGTTGCTTTAATTCGATGAACACAGATTTAATTTAAACAGTATTGAAATTTCTAAAACTGAATAGGACGACAAAGAAATTTAAGGCCTGATTTTAAAAGCTAGAAATAACAAAACTTACCTTATTGTCTAATGATGTAAAAATATATAGACTAAAATATTTATATATTTTTAAGATATAAATATATATTAAGCTACAAAATTTGCACATCAGAAAACTGTCTTCTTTACCATGTCTTGAATATTTTGTTTTGTTATTATTTTATTTAATAACATAATTTTGTATTAATGTGTTATGGATATGCATACTTTGTTTTTTAGGCTGTTTATATTCTCTCCAGAGTAGACATTTTAAAAAATAGATTGAAAAAAAAAAAAAAAACTTTTATCATACCTTTAAAATACATTTGACCTAAATGACATTTAAACTCATTTAACTGATCGCATTAATCAGGTAATCATTGATATGCAGAGATGTCGTCTTAAGCGCGAGGAAATATTAAGTGTTGATCAGTGCTGGTGATTGAGGTAAAGTTAGTTTTATATTTACACATTCAGACTTTCTCCTTAATAATATAATTTCAGAAAGGTAATTTTTGCATATTCTTAATGGTGAAATCATATTAGCAGCCAATGACTTTCAAAGTACAACATTGTTCAGTCAAAAAAAAAATAGTGCATTTAGTGTAATGTTGTTTTCATGTCATACTTGCATGTGATTTCAGAACGAATAGACAAAGAACCATGGTAAACAATTTATGGAGCGAGTCACAAGTTGTTACTAAATGAATTTCAAGAGTTCCCACTTAGATATGCTTGGCACTTATAGCAGGTTTGGCATGCTGTCCCGGGAGAGAACCCTGAGCTCGGAGATATTTGAGCCCAGGGCTCCCGCCCGGTCTAGAAGCATATCAGGAGAACCGAGATCAGGTAGGTCTCGATCGCTCCCCCTTTAGAAGGGGAGAAAAAGGAGGAGATGGGGTGGAAGGGGGGATTCTTCCAAAATGAAGATAGTGCAATGGGGAGAAAGTGATCCATTTATACTAAGCTAGGATCATTCTGATTGGATTATTACTGATTACGGATGAGTGGCCAGCGGTGCACAATCATATCACGTGCTCCTCTCGAAATTAGTTTATGAAACTTCACTTCAAGAGTTCCCACTTAGATATGCTTGGCACTTATAGCAGGTTTGGCATGCTGTCCCGGGAGAGAACCCTGAGCTCGGAGATATTTGAGCCCAGGGCTCCCGCCCGGTCTAGAAGCATATCAGGAGAACCGAGATCAGGTAGGTCTCGATCGCTCCCCAAAAAATGCCTCTAGCTCGGGACAGCAGCCGAGTATTTCAAAGAATTTCCCCCAAAAAGCTAGAAAGTTTTTACTATATCCGGCTGCTGGATATAGTAATTAAGGAATGAAGAAAGAGTAGGGGGCTCCAGTTGGAGCAAAGTTTGAAACTGGCTCCTGTGGAAGCCAGAGCGGGGGAGGGGGTTGGGTGGAGACTAGTGAAGGGGGGCCATAAGGGGTGGGCGGGGTTGGCTCATTAAGAGTCAAAAATGCTCGAGGAACACTCCAAACAGAGATAGAGCAGGGAAGTGGCAGCGTTATATATAAATATATATGTATATATGAGAGAGTATATAAATATATATATATATAATGGGATAATCTAAGGCCTGGAGGGGGTGAACAGGAGACTTCTGAGTCAGAATGGGCGCTGCGGGAGTTGGGTGCAGCAATTTTTTATTTTGCCATCTCTAGTAGAAATCGTGAAGTGTGATTTGGGCGGTGGAGATTTCTGCTAGAGGGTGAGTGGCAAGTTTGGCCAGACTTTTGCTGGAGTCGATGCTCGTGGAACACTCCGACTGGAGATGGAGCGGGGAGTGACAGCGCTCTATATAAATATATATCTATAAACGAAAGTCCATAGATATACATATATAATGAGTTTCAGTGGCCTGGGGGGGGCAGTGACTGACCCCTGCGGGGGTCGGCGCCCGGGGAACAGGGCAAGCTGGCCTACTCTAGCAGGAGTCTGGGAAAGGGGATTTGGACAGTGAAGACTCCTGTTAGAGGGTGACGGGATAAGTTAGGTGCTCGAGGAACACTCCGTTAGGAGATGGAGCGGGGGAGTGACAGCGCTATTATAAATATATATCTATGTACAGGTGTATATAGATATATATATATATATATATATATATATATATATATATATATATATATATATATATATATATATATAAATAAAGATTGCTAAGGCCTGGAAGGGACGGTGAGACGACCCCTGCGGGGGTCGTAGCTCGGGGTAACACTTCTGCGGAAGTCAGAGCTTTAGGGGGGGCGGGGTCCGGCAGGAGTCGGGAAATGGGAGGGGGCTGTGAAGACTCCAGCGGAAACGGCCAGGGTGGCGGGGTGACGGGGGGCTTGGATGAAACTCCAATTACCTATGTGGCTGGGGGAGGAAACTGAGTGTTACTCAGGCTAGAAGGAAGAAAAAGAAGAAGGTGGCTGGGTCACACCCTCGCCCTTGAGTGGATGTGGGATTATGGCTGACAAGAGCCATCTAGGCTTCTTTGGGGGGCCAGTGGCTAGGACGCATGTCTTGAAGGCATCAGGTGACCACCTTTCTAGGATCTGGATTTGTTGCTGCCCTTTGTACTTCTGTGATGGCTGCTCATATTCTGAAACATAGTATACAGGAATAAGAGAAGTAATTCAACACCTTTAATACTTTTCCCACACATTTAAAGACCTTATCACCATTTTCAATCAAAAAAGCTGGCGAGATTTATCTTACGGAATATTTACTAAAAATGTAACAAATGAATCCAACTAAACATTCGAATACAGACACATGTATATTAAAATCTAGCCGATTCGACAGGTTGTCACCTATAGAGCTGCAGACTGATAGTGTTGCAGTAAACAAGCGGCAAGCTGTCAAACCTTAGTAGAATTTTACTGATTACGTAACTACCTAGTATCCTGATATTCACGGCTTGAATAGTCAAACTTAGCATACGATGATACCTTGTTCAACAATAAATGTATTACCTTGTAAAGGAATCTAAGACTTTCTAATACTTTAAGCCCTCAAACTCCTCTATATTGACTTATCAGCCCCCAACACCTTCTGATACTCCGGAGACACCCTGTGTAAGAGTGACTGGGAGTTGATCTGGGGGATACCTGTGGAGCAAAGAACTGCTATAAGCATCTCTTAAATCAGAATCGTGTGACAGGGCGGTTGTGTCATCTATAAATGGGAAGAAGAGGGGGGGGGGGGGGTGCAGAAGGAGAATGAGGCTCGGCGGAGCGACTCTGCTATAGCGGAAGTACAAATGATAGTCAGCATTGGAGCGTTATGAGTGCTAAATATTGTCAATAGTGATATGAAGAGTAAATGGGGGGCGGGGGGTATATGTGAATATGGTATCAAGGGTGTGGGCTGTATAGGCAGAAAGTATCTTTGCGAAGAGTGTAAATGCATTAGGAATGGATGAAGAGTGTGATGGGTTGAATGAGGGCAGTTTCAGGAGCTGGCAGTCTTGAACTCTAAAATGAAAAACAAGAGAGAATTAGAAATGAAATCTTAGCAACATGGCACATGTACAGCAGACATGATTAATTGTACTGGCTGATATTCGTGGGAGGAGTCTTCATAAGTGTATGGATGATTGTGAATGGAAGCGCCTTTGTTAATGCATGTTCCAATACTTAATGTCACAATGTGCCAGGGTTGTAGAAGTGGGCATTTGTCCTCCTGCAGGGTGGTAATTAGAAGGAGAACTGAGCGTATGGGGCGTTTCTATGCTGGAAGTCCAGGAAACCTCTTGGAGAGCTGGTGAGATGATGATGGAGTGGAGTTTAAACCCCTTACTGATATAGAAGTTTTTAAAACTCGAATGTATTTAACACAAAGTATAAGTATGAAAGCTACTCTATGGCCAGAAATATCCTCCTCTTGTTTGTTGCAGTCGAGCAGGAAATTGTTTTCTTACTGTCATTATAAACTGACTGACATTCAGGTGTATTGATATGAGAGTCACAATTGGCATGATACAAAAGGGTTACTGCTTTATGTGTAGGTTGTCTATCACTTGCTGGGTAATACTCAATTCAGAATTTTTTTTTTTTTTTTTAATATATGTATATATAATTATTAATAAAATGTAAATATATCAACTGCCTACATCAAACTTAAAAAACGATGTTGCCACTTAATAGGAACTGTGTGAATGTAATGTTTATCATGGCTTTACTCCATCCATGATAAGTAACATGTCTGTAATCTCAACATGATTATTTGGCTGGAATCAAAGTCTCTGCACGCAGTCCATTCATGAATTTGTCGGGAGAGAAGGCGGGACCGTCTCCAGTTTTGGAAAGCTCATTGGATGGTGATACTTCCCCTTTAAGCTATTGGCTCCTTGGAGTCACGGTCAAGAGTTCAGAGTGCAAATGCCGGCGGCCATTTTGTAGATCAGATCGCTACAATGTTTATGCGTGAAAGTATGGCTCCACTCTCACCAGCAGCTGGTTTGGATATCAGTGCACCTTTTCATGGATGTATATCGACGAATGAAGGTGTTATGGAATAATGTTTATGGATTAGATTGCCTGGTCATTTGCCTTCGAACTATTTCAGCTGTCAGAATGTTATGGATCTGCTGACCAGCGGGAGGCTGAGAGGTGAGTTCTTCATTTAATGCGTTCTATTCACGCTGATCTTGCCAGACTTCCCTTTAAGCATGCAGGTTACCGAAAGTGGACCATTAACGTTAGGTGATCTGTGAGTTCGGCTTCTCTCCGGTGGCTTGAATCGCCGGCGTCATAAGTTTAGACGAAGTTGTGGCTTGTGTAGTGAAGGGCAGATGAAGTAGAAGATGGAAGAGTTGATATGCCGGCTTCTTGTGGGGATTCTGGCTCGATTGCTGGCGAGGCAGCTGCTGGAGTTTAGGGGAGAGCGGGGTTCTGGTTGGAGAAGTTGTTGTTGTTGTTGTTGATTGTTTGTTCTTCCATGCCAGAAGGTTGAATGATGCTGAAGCGTAGTTTAAATGCTGGAGCGTTTGTAGCGGGAAGCATTCTTCCAAAATGAAGATAGTGCAATGGGGAGAAAGTGATCCATTTATACTAAGCTAGGATCATTCTGATTGGATTATTACTGATTACGGATGAGTGGCCAGCGGTGCACAATCATATCACGTGCTCCTCTCGAAATTAGTTTATGAAACTTCACGTATGAATATAAAATCACCTTTACCTCAATGTGGTAGTGTAAAATGAAGCTCTGCTCTGTACCTGCTCAGGTGAGGAGCGCAGCTTAAATGTTCTCCGTCAGGCTATCCTCATACATGGATCAGCAAGCAACAAGCTGCGTGTGACAGAGTTAAGTTTTGAGACTACGTTTTTGCGCGTCATCAGAAAATACCGTTAAGTGTTTAGGCGGAGATCATTTGAGTTATGATTAACGTTACGTTTCTTGCGCCTTTCGTTTCCGAAGTGCCTACAGATCGCGAAGATAATACCACATTCACAGACTGCATGGAGTTCAGCGCAGCGCCATGACATGCAGTTGTGAGAGCGCACGTCTCCATGACAACTTCAGCACAGGCTGAGAAAAGGCATACTCGCGCCAAGATTTAAATTTTTTTGAAAAATGTAATCTGCCGATTTTAAATATTTTTGTCTTTATCACACTCTGTTAAAATTCAGAGTTAACACATTACAACTAACGCTAACATTGCACTGATTCTAACTTTTTAAACAGTAATGTTAACGTTAGTTAGCAACAAGTGAGGCTAAACATGTTTTCTGTAATGTACGACATGTAACCGCACCCTGATTAACTCTACATTACATTGAACTGTTACTGTGATTATATTAATTAAAACATACATTTAATATTTCTTGGATTTGTAAATATTTTACTTACTGTAGTGTGAAGCGAGGCCGATCCGCCATCTTGAAAAAAACGAATGAAGCATGAGCACGTACGTGAACCTGGATGACGTCAGACGCAAAATCACTAGGCTGACAGAATTTGAGTTAATGAAACTTTAAAGAGACATTTTGTATAGATTAAACCCAGCAGAATTGTTCACCTTACTTGAAAGATTACATTTTTACAAACTCAAAAATAAGAAAAAGTTCTAAATACTCATCAAGGTTAATTAAGATAAACAAATTTTAATGATTTAAGTTAATAGAACTCAACTCAATTAATTAGTTACAGCATTAGGGTTTACAGTGCAGGAAATGTTTTTACCATTGTCTGTTGTCCAATTTTGGTGAGCCTGTGTGAATTGTGGGCTCAGTTTCCTGTTTTTAGCTGACAGAAGTGGCACCCAGTGTGGTCTTCTGCTGCTGTAGCCCATCTGCCTTAAGGTTGGACGTGGACCTTGGTTGTAATAAGTGGTTATTTGAGTTACTGTTGCCTTTCAGCTCAAACTAGTCTAGCCATTCACCTCAGACCTCTGGCATCAACAAGGCATTAGCGCCCACAGAACTGACGCTCACTGAATATTTTCTCTTTTTCGGACAATTCTCTGTAATCCCTAAAGATGGTTGCGCATGAAAATCCCAGTAGATCAGCAGTTTCTGAAATACTCAGACCAACAACCATGCCACGTTTAAAGTCACTTCAACCTTTCTTCCCCATTCTAATGCTCGGTTTGAACTGCAGCAGATTGTCTTGACCATGTCTGAATGCCTAAGTGCATTGACTTGCTGCCTTGTGATTGGCTGATTAGAAATTTGCGTTAATGAGCAGTTGGACAGGTGTACCTAATAAAGTGGCCGGTGAGTCTACAAGTTTTCAGCAAGTACATTTAAAGTCAGTTTAAAGGCTTTTGATTAATTAAGTTACCTAGGCAAATTAAGCACAATAGTGGTTTGTTCTGTAGCCAACTGAAGAAAAGAAATCTAAACCTAATAGATAAACAGTTAAGGGAAAAAAATACATGTAATCCTGCCAAACTCAAAGATATAAGAAATATATTTTTTTGGAAGAACAAAATATTATAGAAAATATTGTGGAAAACATTGCTTTGTTAAACATCACTAGTAAAATAACATTAACATAAGTGCTAATAGTTTTGCCTTCAACTGTATTTCAACATATAAGAGAAAAATGGTACATTGTGACACAAGAAAATACTATTTAATGCAGTACTTTTGTCAAACTGGCTACATTACTAGAATAGAATAGGAAATGGATTTGTATACTTATTTCTGCTAAAAAGCAGAGTTCACTCAGACTTACCATGTCTTCTCTAATTTTCATTAATGGCCTAGAGTGTGCAAGAAAGCAAGAGTTTGAGCGATTATTCTCTTACGGTAGCTTTGTACTCTAGCTTACACTACACAAAAAAGTCAAAAGATCCTAATAAAAGAGGTATTTGTTGAGTGACTGAAACTTTCAACACTTTCTACCACACCTTGTTTGACTTGGCACAAATGAGAAATCCGTACATGTCTCAAAGGAGCTTTAAAGTGCAAGAGAAGCATTTGTTTTGTACATTTGTCATGAGGCGAGTTGGTATCTGTCACGTGTGTTCATGATGTGTGTTTTTTTTTTGGACAGTAGTGTCAGAGGCACCCACATCCAAGCCGTACCAGGGAGTGAGAGTGAAAGACCCGGTGAAGGAGCTGTTGCGAAGAAAAAGAGGAAATGCTGCCAGATCCACAGCAACAGTAGGAACACATCTGAACCCACACGCACTCCAAAAAACACATCATTGATATCAGAAAATAGACCCTTAACTGTATCTCACTCATTATTTATTCAAATCTTGCCCTTTTTTATTCTTCAGAATTTCCGTATGTAATGAATTCATTGCATTTACTGTCAAAATATCTGCAATTAGCAGATTTTTGTATTTTGTGATTTTTATTTCTGCATTTGGGTGTTTATTGTTTATTTTTCCCCATTTATTCAAGCTTTTGGGTTGCATTATAGGACTTTGATATTTTTTTCAAAACATTTAGCACTGAAAATTTTTAATAGTGACTTTTATTAACACTTAATAGTTTAAAGTGGTATATTGTCTAGATTGTTTTTGTATATCATCATACAAAAAGTTTGTAATAAACTGCCAGTATATTTTCTGTCATTTCTTTTCTAATTCAATTTATCTTTGCTTCTACAGCACTTTTAAAATGTAGAATGTGTCAAAGCAGCCTAACATAGAAGTTCCAATAAATTGAAACTGGATTATTCCAGTTTAGTTCAGTGTGGTTTAAATTTCACTGCTGAAAGTCCAAACACTAAAGAGCAAATCCAGGGATGCACAACTCCACAAATCCCAAACCAAACAAGCCAGAGGCGACAGTGGCGAGGAACAAACTTCACTTTTCGAACTATTTACAGACGTATTTCTCTATATATTATTTTTTTTATACAATATATTATTTCAAACTACTCAAATAAACGTCACTTTGTTAAACTGTAGAGTTAAATTTTAACACTAAAAGTCAACAGAGCAGAGATCAAGATATCAAGATCAAGACCATAATGCAATTCACAAATGTAAATAAACGGAAAGCACTTGTAAATCACTAAATATGGAAACAGATATTTTTTACAGTATAGGTGGTATATCCAAATGTGAGGCTACTTATTAAAGAAAGCATGGGTTTTAATCTTTATATTATGTAGTGTCTCAGTTTGGATTTGCAACATTTTGTGACATGTTTTCTGAAGGCCAAATTTTGGTCTAAAAGTGGCAATAAGACCATCACAAAAGTTTCAATGGTTTCCACTACAAATACAATTAAAAACCATTAGAAAGCATCCAATTCTAACCATCAAAACCTTTATATTTACCTTTATATATGTTTTGGGACATTCCATTGGGATTTATTGGTTTAACATGCCAAAAACCCAACATGAACATAAAATTTTCCATTAAAACTCATACAATTTTCATTGTAAACATTAAAATCAGTGCAAATGATATTATAGCTTCTGTTATATTTTCAGCAGGGAGAGAACTTGAGTGAAAGTATAGATACTCTAATAAAACATTACTCCTGCAAAAGTTCTACCGCAATTAATGATAAGTCAAGTGTGCAACCAAATGAAAAAGAAAAAATATTTTTATTAGATCATATTCTGTATATAAAAAGTAGAAAAACAATATATGTGTATATGTGTGCCGACAAATATATACACAATGTAAAAACTTCATAGAAGAAACATCCAGGCATATTAAGATTTATATCCATTAGAGTTCGTTTTGCCCATTTGTCCATGTCTGAGTCATTTAATTTAATGTATCTACTGATACCGGAAACCGATACGATACTTCTATAATACACATTATATAATATATTATATAATTATTATTGTTTTTTTAATTTCAAAAAATAAATAAAACTTTTGGACTTTAAGGCAACAGAAAATATAAAAATAATAATAATAATACAAAAACAAATAGCTCCTCAATCTATACCCAGTAGGCAATCCCAAGTTTACATGTCTTACAGTTTCCTATGGAAATGTTGCCATCATCAACTTGGACATCCCTAATTTCTATTTTGTGCTCCAGCAATAAGGAGGATGCACAGACAATAAATTGTATTAACATTAAAATGATAGTTTTCAGTCCTGACCCATTTCAATGGTTTCAGACACTTGATTGCTGTTTTACAATTCACAGACTGAATATGATTTGCACTTACAACAAATAACAAGTCTTACGGCTTATTAAGTATAACTGCATTTTTCGAATCAGTTAATAATTAACTGGAGATCAACTTTGATCTTTTTAATTGATAAATCGTTTACTTGAAATTTGTTTTATAAACGGATCATTGCAATCAGATCAGTCCAACATACAAAAGAATTGTTCCAAAGTGGTTTGTAAAGCATTTTCTCCACTACAAAATAATAATTTACTTTGCTACATGTATAAAATGCAATGAGTTTGGATTTAATTTCTTAATTCCTCTTAACTTGGATTTCATTTTTTTTAATTAAAAAATAAAACATTTTTGAACACTAGAAGATCTTTATTTTTTGAGGTATGCTATAAAATATTTCAGATTCTCATTTAACACGCTTCCTTAATAAATTTTTACAATAAAACCAAAATCAAGTGTAGTGTAAACTATAATTTAAAACAATCATTGTTTAAAACAGTCAAAATATGGTCAACCAGTTGGTAGAGCAGGCACTAAAGGGATAATGAAGAAAAAATTTGTCTGAGGAGTGGTCATGAGCAATGGTGTCAGGAATCAAGAGTAATTTTCCATGCATTTGTTTGACACTCATCTAATTTAATGCTTTAACAACTGTTATTAGCTCAAAACCTACTTTTAGACACCAGCGAATTATATACTGAGAATAATCTGTTATCAGTTATGAACTATAACTTCCAAGCAATTGAAGGATCAAAATAATTACTAGCACCATAGTTTTTTTGGACTCAACCCTCTCTTCAAAATATTTCTTTAATTTTTAAATATATTGTCTGGGTTTGGGTTTATTAGTCACTAGTTTATTAGTCCAGTCAAGTTCGCAATTTTTGATGTTTTATAACATGCTTCTTAAAGCCCATACTTTTGCTCATCCAACATTTCATTTACATTTTTACAGTAAATCCACAATACCAGGACATAAATGTGTAATAAATGGGTCAAAATGTTAGATTGATGTCACTTAATTGCATTTGTTAGAAGAGGTGTGGACTCAAGTCAGTGACTTGCGATTTGACTCGGACCTGTTTTGAAGTCCCAAATTTGAGAAGATTTGGAACTTGCCTGGAGACTTCTCTAACTTGACTAGGGACTAGACTTGAATTGTAAAGACTCAAATTTTCTTGTGACTTGCAGAATTATTACTTTTTTACTATGACAAACACAATTCAGGTCATAGCTCTCCAAACACTGACTGTATAACAGACTCCAAGAGAACCCATTACAAAACTTACAATAGGATTGCGAAAGACTGCAAAATCAACGTCAGATTCAATTTTACAAGGCATTACTAAATGCAGAAAGGCAGGCTCTCCAAACTCCAAGGGGATTTTGGCCTTATATAATCCAGGTGTTTTTCCATGACAGTTAAACTATTCCCCCACACAGCCAGAGGGGTTGGGCATATAGGGCCTATGCAAATCCATTTGTTGATCTGCCAAGAGGCTTGCCTACCAACCTTCTATTTTTTTCTTGACAACACATTGAAAGCATAAACACACTCAATGGCCTCTTTCTCACATTAAACTCTCATAGAAAAAGATGATGTGAACTGTTAAATGTCTTTACCAGACTCTTTTGTCATTTTCCATCGTAAGGATGCTCTCTTGGCTGATCAGTTATTGCTTCTCCAATGGACCTCCACCATGAACAAGAGCTGGACATGCTCTTATCTTATCTGTTACTTCAGGGCGAGCTATTATCTGTAAAGCAGCCCCTCCACGTGCTCTTTGCCATTTCTTTCATCACCTCTCACTGTAAGGAGATGAGGGTTTTAAAGCAGATCTGCCATTGTTAAGCTGGGGGCCGCAGTAAGAAATGCCTTGATCCAATCTACCAGGTGAAGGTCTTAGACGGAAGAGACAGAAGTCCCAATAATCAGTTTAAGTGGAATTTAAGTGGAACCACTTGCCCTGACATGTACATAATTTTGCAAAGGGATCGCATTGTGCTACCTTAATTGTTTGGGATTTGTAGTGCAAAAATGATAGGGTAATGTGCCGGCAGTTGGTCATTATTATTGGTAAATAAAACCCCAGAGCACAATTGTCTTATGCTGCAAGGGTATATTTGAGTATGAATAGCTAAAAATAGTTATATTCCATGAGTCTAAATGATTGATTTTAATTTTAGGCCAAGTAAAATATAAGAAAAGATGATCTTCCTTGAAGACATTTGTCATGACTGTAAATATATCAATAGTTTTGCTGAAATATGTATGGCAAATAATTCAAGCTGGACGACTTTCAATTTTTGAACCCTCAGATTAAATAGTTGTATCTCTGCCAATTATAATCCTATCACAAAAATCTATAAATCGTTGGAAAGTTTATTTATTCAACTTTCCGATTCCCAATATTGACACTTTAAAGTGGGTTTGTGATCCATGGTCACAAATGAACTTACTGAATACAGGTTGACCCATTTATTAGATGTCAGATTACAAGAAATACATGCATACTTGGACACAAAATGACTGATTTGCATCTAAATTTGTTCTGTGTTGAACGAAGGCTAAGGCTTTGTTGTTTCTGGACAATGCTCACTGAGATCTCAAACCCGATTGTAAACAAGGCTTGACATTCTCCTGAGGTTGTCTTTAGTAACTGCAGCCTGAGGGTAGAATACTTGTAATATTTGTCTATGTAAAGTATCAAGAAGTTAATGTGTAATAAAATATATATCAAACAAATGACACAAACACTTTAGATTTTAAACACTGCTTTGGATTTCACTTATAACGCATGTGTCGCATATATCAACTTTCATTCTTAGAGGACAATGAAATATGGTTAAGTAATTTAATTTGCTTGTGACAAATAAGCTCATCTGTAACATCAAGGCCATTTTGGTGGGTGGAGGATAAAGATGATTCCAAGAGCCCACACGCAGGCGGCTGAGCAGAACCTTGATTTTTTTGGTGAATGATTTTGGTATATAAATTGCCTCTTTGCATGCTAATCTAAAATGTAAGAACCCTTCTGTGCCAAGAGTGAGTGTTTATCCCCTTAAGACATTTGCAGGTTGCTCAGAAATGCAGCACTTCACAGACCACTTCTGAACTTTGTTCATCATTAAGAGAGAGAGAGCAATTCTCAAGAGGTGAGATAAGCCAACATCAGGGTTCCCAAAAAAGATATATGGCCATCCAATGACATGTAAAAATATACATTTTCATTTGTTTGTTGTCTATAAAATTTGGTTTCAAAAATTTTATTTTAGGTTGTAATCTTAAGTTTAAGGTGTTTTATTATTATTATTATTATTATTATTATTATTATTATTATTATTATTTTAGAATGTTTCATTTTTAAAGTGGATTGTGAAGTGTTTGAAAGGAATAGGGCATAGTGGTGAAAACTCAAACTCATAGTGATAAAACACAATCAGTCAGTGCTTCTGACAGCTCTAGAGGTGTAGTTCCAACCACAGAAGATTGAGACGCAGCTTGCAAATGTTCTTTGGTTGATGGATTAGGGAAATGCAGAATCGCTGAACTATGTTTACAATGATGGAACTGGCAGTGTTAGTTGACTTATAACAGTTTTGGGAAATGAACCCCTGAAAGATAGCTAACGTTAGTCGCCCAATTAGTCAAAAATAAATATATTTTTTTAGTCCATGATTTGTCTTATGATTCTTTCAAGAGTTCACACTTAGCTGATGATTGGTAATCAAGCTTGTTTGGCGTGCTGTGCCGGGAGCGAGCCCTGAGCTTACAGGATCCTCGAGCCCTGGGCTACCTCCTGTTGCAGGGCGAGAGGGGAGTTTGAGCTCAGTTAGATCTCAATGACTCCCCCTCCTGCTTATTGTAGCTAAGTGTCAAATATGGATGCTAAGAAGGTGTACTCAAAGCTTGGCTAAAAATATTTTGGATTAATTGTTTTGGGTGCTTGTTTTTGTACTTGGGGAGGAAACCAGAGGACCCGGGGAAAACCCACGTGAGCACGGGGAGAATGAGCAAAACTCAGAAAAGTCGCCTGGTTTGGAAGGGAATTAAATCAGGGGCATTCTTGCTGTGAGGCAACAGCGCTAATCACTAGCCACCAAGCCTGTTTGAAAGGAGGGAAAGTATTGGGTTGATAGGGGGAGGGGTTTCTTCAAAACAAAGATATTGAGATGAGAAAAGTCTTGTTATTTATAATGAGTTAAGGATCGTCTGATAGGATCATTAGTCATGAGCTAAAGTTGGAACAGCTGTAAACAATTATAAACATGTGATCCTCTCAAAATTTGTTTATACATAAACTTCACAAAGTAAAAAAATATATATATTAATTCTCTCAGTTATTCACCCTGATGTTTGTCTGCTGGCTGAAAGTTTTAACAATCAAATTAAAATATGAAAATGATAAAGTTTCACTTATTGCACAACTCAGTCCTTTCAGCACAAACTCTCTGAACTGATGATCAATTCCAACAGCAATGTTGAACTGACTGACCTTGAACTTTGTGCATTTGTCTTTTGTGGTTGACAAGCTATTTTTGGGGGAACTTGAATGAGTCAAAATCACATAATCAATAATATTGTTGAAATCACAAATCACAAGTTTGCAATGAAAAACTTTTAACTGGCAACCCAACTTTACTATTGTCACTGCCTTTGCAGGGCCAACCCTTAGTTAAATCCCCACCTACGATTCAGGTATGGAAACCTTGCAAACTCCACACAGAAACACCAACTGACCCAGCCGAGGCTCGAACCAGCGACATTCTTGCTGTGAGGTGACAGCACTACCTACTGCGCCACTGCGTCACCATTTTAAACTTTTATTTAATGTTTACAATGCAAATTCAATTAGGTCCACTTTATTTGGTAACCAAGCAAAAAATGTTGTAAAGCAAGTCTCTTATATAATATATCTACTAAAAGACAGAAAATATTACTTTACAAACTTTATTGTAAATAATATGAATATTTTCATATTAGTCAGTAATATAAGAAAAAAATATTTAAAAACTGAATAAATATAAGTTTACACACATTTATTCAAGTAAATTAAACAGAATCAATGATGTGCTAAAAATCTGCCGAAATCTGTTGAATTCTGCATCCACAGATCCTGTGTGGGTCTACTGATGACTTACAAAACAGTATATCAGACACAAAACATGCCGTTTTTGTTCACAAACAACCAAGCAGAGGCTGGGCAACCCTACAAAACCTTAATTCATTTAAAATGATCAGAAATCACACAGCTAATAAATCATATCAAATAGCTCAGCTCTGTGCAAAGAAAACCAAGCATCTAGTGTCCTTGTAATGCAGTATCACACACTGGGGGAACAACAAAACAAAAACAAAATTAAAGAAAGAAAAGGAGGTGAAAGAAAAAAACAATTAGTCGACCCCAAAGGTCTTTCCCATCCTTTTAACCAGATTACCAGCTCAATGTGTGGATCAGCTCAAGTGTCACCCAAATCCACTGCTTCAAACAAATCGTCCACCCACACCTATAATTTTCTCTGAAATATATCCACAGCTGATCGCCACATGAATTCACTTTATTATATTTATATTATATTTATATAATTTATATTAAAAATAAAAACAAAACATGTTCATGTTCATATTTTAAAGAAATTAATATTTGCATATTTTAATCATTGTTCTGATAATTGATGACTGATCTGCACATGACCATAATGGGTGAGGCAGTGGCGCAGTAGGTAGTGCTGTTGCCTCACAGCAAGAAGGTCGCTGGGTTGCTGGTTCGAACCTTGGCTCAGTTGGCATTTCTGTGTGGAGTTTGCATGTTCTCCATGCCTTTGCGTGGGTTTCCATTTAGCTGATAATAAATAAAGCATAATTTGCATGCTGTCCTGGTAGAGAGCCCTGAGCGTGTAGCATCCTCGAGCCCAGGGCTCCCTCCCGATAGAGAGGGGAGTTCGAGCTCAGGTAGGTCTTGAGAACTCCCCTGCTTGTCGCTGTGTAAGGTGTAAACTAAGGTTGTCCTGGGTGATAATTTGGTTTAGTCGATTGCTATGGTGTATGTTTTTGGACGGTGGGAGGAAACCGGGTAACCCAGGGGAAACCCACACGAACATGGGGAGAACATGGAAACTCCGCACATAAACACCAACTGACCTGATAGGAGGTTGGACCAGTGGTGTTCTTGGTGTGAGGCAACAGTGCTAGCCACTTGGCCACCGTGTTGCCCTATCGAAAAAGAAAGGGGTGGGAAGTAAGGGTGGAAGGGGGAAAAGCTTTGAGACGAAGATAACTGGAGTGAAAAACTCTGGTTATTTATAATGCTTCTGTATTCATCTAATAGGGCGGATTACAGAGCTAATGAGGTGCCAGCCGTGTTAATCATAAGCATGTGCTACTCTCGAAATTAGTTTATAAATAAACCACACTTATTTCCATTTCCACTGTCAAAAAAATAGCTAATTTTCCTGTACCCTTTTTGGGACCCTTTCGCAAGGCTACCTAGCACAAAATTACGGTATCAAAAGGGTGAAACTAGAATCACTGCTAAATGCTACTGTATGATTTACAGAGAATCATCATTTGAGCATGCTGCTATCCATTGGAAGATGAAGAAGCACCACTTTTTTAAAACAGCTGAAACATAACACCAAAATAAGCTTAATACAGTTTGTAATGCCACACAACAATGAACCATAAACCAACAGAATCTGCTGTATGTCCTCTATTATGTCTAAACAGAAAGTGTGTGTATATAAAAGAGTTTGAGGGTGTTTTCCAGTTCTTGGTTCACAACTCTTAAGGCATATGGCCAAGTAATTGGTGGTTTATTTCACTGTGGCGATTTCGCAAAAGGAAAGTGGGTGTAATCCAAATAACTAGCCTGTCACAAAATGTCTCTTAATGCAATCTTCTCCTAAACCACAAATAACTATAATGATAGACAAAACGAATGTGCGTTGTTCGTGTGTTAAACATTCGGTTCACTGAATCTGTCTTCATTTCCATTCTAGGTCATGGTTCCCAGCAACACTTTGCAGTCCTGCACACTTGCTGGTAAGTAGCATACAATTTTTTTCTCTCTCTTTGATCAACACAACATATTTTCCATGCTCTCATTCCTCTCTAATAGGGACTTCCACATTTGCAGAAGTCCCCCAGAGTGGTCTTAATGATTCGGTAGTGGACGTCAGCGGACTCTGCACAGGCTGGATTGCCCAGACCACCAGCACAACTGCTCTCCAGCCTTTGAGCCACTGGACTCCACCAGACTGTCAACACCACGACCCTGCCATTCCATCCCACGCTGACATGTATGTCCAGCCGATCTGTCCTGGTTACACTGTGGTGGGTTCTTCCCCCATGCTGACGTTTGCACACACACCTCTCTTCACCAACCTTGCGGTGAGCCAAAGACTGACACCAAGCCACAACTTCTGTTTCATTGCCTGAAGATGTTTACTAGACACTTCTCTTGTTCCCTATTAGACGGTGAGCACTTCCAGCTCAGTCCTGCCGCAGGTGGAGGTCCCGGACTCCTCCTTGACCTACATTCCTTGGGCTCAGCCTTTATCCACCATCCCTGGCCCTGTCATGCAGGCCTCTTCAGCTCTGTCAGCCCCCCAGCTCTTTCCAGTGCCCCTGACCTTGCCAGTCCTCTCGCCAGAACCTGAACCTCCACAGGTGGAGCCTCAGCAGGCCCCTGAGGGCACGCTGGCCCTTGAGAAACTGTTGGAAGACAATGAGGTCCACAAAGAAAGCTATATCTGCAATTCCTCGCTGTTTGCTGAGGACATTTAGCATATGTGTACATTAGCACTCTTTTCACGCAGCTTCTAATGACCATTGTAAAATTTCAGACAACAGAGTTGTTTAAATAACCCTTTTTCAATTAAAAAAAGATCCTTTTATTTGAGGGCCTGAAAATGCAAGTGAAGTTTATTTATAAACTAATTTCGAGAGGATCCCATGATTATGATTGACCACAGCTGGTCCTGCATTAGCTAATGCATGATTCACCAATCAGATGATTCCTATCTCACTATAAATAACTAGAGTTTCTTAGCTCAGTTTTCTTTGTCTTGAGGAATTCCCCCCTTGCACCCCCACCCCTCATCCCTTTTCCTTGATAATAATAATAATATATTTTATTTGTAATGCACTTTTATTAGACTCAAAATGATACAAGGCAAAATACTAACAATACAAGGCAAAATATCAACAATAGCAGAAACACCACAACCATAAAAAGATGCAATAAAGCAATAAGAATATGAACCATCGGATATAAAAAAGTTAACAAAAAGGTTATCCTAGAGTAGCACGGTGGCCCACTGGTTAGCACTGTTGCCTCACAGCAAGAATGTCACTTTTTTGCTTTTCCTGAACACTTCCGGGATGTACAAGTGGCTCAAACTCGCTCATTTTGAGGCAGGAACTGGCGGATGTGCAACAACTTTAACTATGAGGTAAACACAAAACAAAACTTTCTATCCGGAGCTCCTTCACGGGACTCCACACTTGTAAACAATCGCTTGCGCCATTCGCGCGGCTCTCGGTCCCGCCCAGACTCGTCAGCACTACCAAGCCGACCAATCACAGAGCTTACGCTACGCGTCGTTGCGACGTGTAGTTACATTTTTTGAGAGGTGCACGTCAGTGACGGCGATGGCCACGGCGAAGGGCTATGCGTCAGCGCCGTAGCATACGTCGACGTTTGACGCAGAAGTATAAATCAGCCTTAAGTGTGAACTCTTGAAACATTATTCATGCGCAGAAATCATGCGCATGCATCATAGGCATTTTTGGTTTAGTTTTTCAGACAAGTGCATCCAGAATTTCATTTGAATTTTTTTATTTTTTTTTGTTTTTAGTAAATTGGTGTCATGCAAATACATACTAAAAGCAGCTCCAAAGTCCTCTAAAAAGCAATGCTCTGGCAAATTGAACATACACTATATATACACAAAGTTTTATAAACAATAAAATAATAACTTGACTTCTAGTTGATGATTTGGTATCAGAAGTGGCTTATATGAAAGGCAAAGGCCTCTAAATTACACTTATTTTACCAAAATAAAATATGATCATGCCTTGATTTTTAATCATTTAATTAGGACGGTAAGGTCTAACTTTGCTTAGATAAAAGTCTTGTCACTTGACAGAAATAATGTACAGTATAGAATATAAAGTCATGGTGCAGTGGAAAAAGAATGAATATTGTGTATGACTCCCATGAGCTTGGAGGACTGCATCCATACATCTCTGTAATGACTCAAATAACTTATTAATAAAGTCATCTGGAATGGCAAAGAAAGCGGACTCCCAGGGTTCATCAAGATTCTTTGGATTCATCTACAATGCCTTCTCCTTCATCTTACCCCAGACATGCTCAATAATGTTCATTCCTGGGAACTGGGCTGGCCATTCCTGGAGCACTTAGACTTTGCACTTTGCTTTCAGGAACTTTGATGTGGAGGCTGAAGTATGAGGAGCACTTAATTGCTGAAGAATTTGTGATGTACCTCTCCTGTGGTTTGTAATGTAATGGGCAGCACAAATGTCTTGATACCTCAGGCTGTTGATGCCATCCACTCCGCAGATCTCTTGCAAGCCTCATACTGATTGTAACCCCAAAACATGATTTTTCTGTCACAAAATTTCTGAGAATCTTGGGTCCATGCGGGTTTCAATGGGTGTTCTGCAGTATTTGTGATGATTGGGATGCAGTTCCACAGATTATTCATCTTCAAAAAGTCTACCAAAGTCGGCCACTTTTCTAAATGAACAACTAGAAGTCAAGTTATTATTTGTTGCCTGACTTTTGTCAGGTAGTGTATTTTATCTATCTTTTTACAAAGCAATTACACGGCTAATGTGGCACAGGAATGCCTCTGAAGTGACAGTTATCTGTCTTTACACAGACTATTCATTGTTGCTTAGATGTGGCATAAATTCATTTAAACAACTATTTTAACTGGATTTTGTAATACTAAGAATATTTTTTAGAATAGCTTTTTACAGGGTGTCTGCCAAGTCTTAAATGTCTTAAATTTAAAAAAAAAAAAAAAAAAATTAGCCCTTGAAAAGTCTTAAAATCACTTAAATATTGTGTTGTATGTCTAAAATCATGTTAAACAGGTCTTAATTTTCCTGTCCAAGTAAAGCTACCCAATCACCAAAACTTTTTGTGAAGTTTCACAGAGTAATTTCGAGAGGAGCACGTGATATAATTGACTGCAGCTGGCCACTAATCTACACCCATTAGCTAGCCAATCAGATTGATCCAAACTCGCTATAAGTGGCCTAGTTAGAACTAATCCCTTATCTTTGTTTTTTCGAAGAAACTCCCCATCCACTTCTCCTCCTTTACCACGGGGGAGCTCTCGAGAACCACCTGATCTCGTGCTTCCCTCACATGCTCTAAGGACTAGGCGGGAACCCTGGGCTCAACCATCTCCGAGCTCAGGGTTCTCTCCCGAGACAGCATGCCAAACCTGCTAACTTGCTGACAGTTGTCAAACAATATCTAAGTGTGAACTCTTGAAATATTTGTTTTTATTGCAAAGAGATACAATTCATAACAGCTGTTAGAGATGTTTACAGCAAATTTTCCTAATTAACTTCCCTAAGCAGGGAAAGAAAAAAAAGGCAACACATCTCTTTATATGTTCTTCCATTAATACAAAAAACTATTTACTGAACTAACTGGGCATTAGAAACGATCCTTAGTGTATAACCCTGTGTAAGTCTAAAATTTCATTCAAAATGGTCTTGAAAGGGTCTCATAAAGTTGTAAATTTGAATTAAAGAAACCTCCTGAAACCCTGTTTTAGCGCTTTTCAACTGAGTAAAGAAACAGCAGCCTTAAGTAGTTTGAAAATGCCTGTTGATACATTCTTAAATATGTCAGTAATAACTTACTTTTTCAGTTCAGTTGTGTATATACACTGCAAAGAATATTTTGCAATATTTAGCTGGGATGTATACATGGCCTGTAATTTGTCAAATTTACTCAAGAGACAGATGTGGAGTGTTTTACGCAGCATTTTGGCAGCACTTATAAAAAATGAATTCTGGAGAAAATGCCTCTGGGAACAGCTGTAAAATGATGGATTAAAATACATTTAGCCTGATAAGTGCAACTGCATTTTAAAGAGATAGAGAGAGGGGGGTAAAGGTTGTGGAGAATCTTGTAACATGATTCCATTGGTATAAATGTCAACATTTGTGAAGTGATCTTCCTACTATGCCGTTCATTAAAATGTCAGTTAGACTTGGAGAAATCCCCTTCAAATGTTATCATTTTATCTACCCATGTCCTTAACCTGCAGGCTCAGTTGTCTCACAAGTTAACACCTTCCTTAATGATGTTTAAACAAGGGTCTGTTCTGCACAAACCCTAACATGAAATCTGCTTTTCTAGAGCTTCTGTATATGACATATCCTTGTCAAACGGGTATGGCAATAAAGCAAACGTGCATCTGTGCAAGTGTGTGCGATTTTATCTGTGATCTTGGGGGTTGTGTGTATGGTACAGGGGTATGACTGATGTATTTATATTACTCTTAAACACATTCTTGCCACAAAACGGTTTGCATTAGTAACAATCGCAGTGCTTCGTGAGCATGCAAGCAGACTGCACTGAAGTTCAACAGCATGATTTAACATGTTATCATGCCTAACATGTTTTAGCATACCAAATAGCACATGTAAGTCTGCGAGGTGTATTTTAAAATACACAGCACCTTATCTACAAAGCATCTGCTGTGTAGGAAAGGTTAATAAAAGTGTTTTACATACATTCTAAATCTGGGGTCACCAATGTCGGTCCTGGAGGGCCGGTGTCCCTGCAGAGTTTAGCTCCAACTTGCCTTAACACACCTGCCTGGAAGTTTTAAGTATACCTTGATTAGCATGTTCAGGTGTGTTTGGTTAGGGTTAGCGCTGAACTCGGCAGGACACTAGCCCTCCAGGAACAAGTTTGATGTTCTAAATCGTAAACGTCTCAAATGACATTCATCTGCTAAAAAAGCTATGAAAACATTAACAAAGTGGCATTTCAACAATTTACATATGTATCATGTTGCTAACATCAGCTTAAAAATTTCTTAATTTAAAATGTTTCTTACGCATGTCAACATAACTAACAAGCTAGCTAGCATGGTTTTTGCATATGTTAGCATATGGCTAGCATGTTTAACACATCATTTAAAATATGAATACACTCATAGCCACTTTATTAGGTACACCTGTTCAACTGCTTGTTAATGCAAAATTCTAATTTAGCAATCACATGGCAGCAACTTAATGCATTTAGGCATGTAGATATGGTCAAGACGATCTGCTGCAGTTTAAACTGAGCATTAGAATGGGGAAGAAAGGTGATTTAAGTGATTTTGAACGTGGCATGGTTATTGGTGCCAGACGGGCTGATCTGAGTATTTCAGAAACTGCTGATCTACTGGGATTTTTACACACAACCATCTCTAAGGTCTACAGAGAATGGTCCTAAAAAGAGAAAACATCTACTGAGCGGCAGTTCTGTGGGAGCAAATGCCTTATTGATACCAGAGGTCAGAGGAGAATGGCCAGAATAGTTCAAGCTGATAGAAAGGCAACAGTAACTCAACCTCTCATTACAACCGAGTTATGCAGAAGAGCATCTGTAAACGCACAACTCATCAAACCTTGAGGCAGATGGGCTACAGCAGCAGGAAACCACACCGAGTGCTTCTCTTGTCAGTTAAGAACAGGAAACTGAGGCTACAATTGGAACAGGCTTTAACAAAATTGGACAATAGAAGATTGCCTGGTCTGATGAGTCTTAATTTATCCTGTTTCATTCAGATGATTAGAATTTGGTGTCAATAACATGAGAGCATGGATTCATCCTGCCACAAATCAACGGTTCAGGCTGGTGCTGGTGGTGTAATGCTGTGAGGGATATTTTCTTAACACACCTTAGGCCTATTAGTACCAATTGAGCATTGTCAACGCCACAGCCTACCTGAGTATTGATGCTGACCATGTCCATTACTTTATGATCACAGTGGACCCATCTTCTGATGACTACTTCCAGCAGGATAACGCGTCATGTCATAAAGTGCGAATCATCTCAGACTGGTTTCTTGAACATGAGTTTCTGTACTCAAATGGCCCCCACAGTCACCAGAGCTCGATCCAATAGAGCACCTTTGGGATGTGGTGGAACGGGAGATTCACATCATGGATGTGCAGCCAATAAATATGCAGCAACTGCGTGATGCCATCATGTCAATATGGACCAAAATCTCTGAGGAATATTTCCAGTACCTTGTTGAATCTATGCCATGAAGGATTAAGGCAGTTCAGAAAGCAAAAGCTGGTCGAACCCGGTACTAGTAAGGTGTACCTAATAAAGTGGCCTTGATTGTATGTTAATGTCAGCATTTCTTTGATAGCATGTTTTAAAGTGTTGCTAGCATGTCCAAACTCATTTAGTTAAGGATTTTGAGTGTTCACTAACAGCTAAGAGCTTTTATTTCGTATTGCGTTGATTGAAGTGTTTGAAATAGGTCTAGCGAAAGCTAATAGAAAGAGGTAGAGATATCCTTAGACATCCAGATAGAGCTCTACACTTTTATCTTGGATCACGCCACTGTGTGCCTTGTAAAACACATTAAAGACTTAGTAGTTTGACCGTTAGTCAATGTTTGCAGTTACTAGAAAAATGAAGTCAGCTGTCACTGTCAGTAGCTTTTTCTATGTAAATTGTAAAAAGATATCAATTCAACGTGAACATTTAATAACAAATATGCTGACAATAAACCGGCTTGCTGTTGGCTCACAAAAACATAGTAAATAAACCATTCATAAAGCATTGACAACCATCTATAAAATGAAGAGGACTCATGTGAAGCAATCCAAGCAGCATGACCACAGATGTGCTCCAGGGGACTCTGTAATTGCTTCAACTGCTGTTTTCCACTTAAACAATAAAGTAAGGACTAGGATAAACAATCTGCACCATGACTGGGCCATAATGTTGAAGATGTACAAGAAGTCTGTTAAGCTTTGGTTGGCAGATAAGCCCTCCGATGATCCTCAGATCTCCCAGGTTGTTAAACGAAGTGTCTGTCTGCTGCAGGTAGCACCCGAGGGGACTGTCCTCACAAAGAAAAGTCATAATCACAACGTAACCATGGTCACGCATATGAAGCAGGGTGTTAACTAACCTCAATGTGGTTTAAGCCAAGATATTAGGTCTTGGCTGTCTTAAAAAAAAGTCTGGAAACCTCCATAGACATATGGCCAGAAAACCATTAGACATTAATTCAGAGCTGCACAACTGATCAAAATGAAATCGAGATCCTAATTTAGCAAAAGCTGCCACTGTCATGCACATCTTGTATAAGCAACATGGTTCTGTAGCTATGTTTCCATCCAAATATGCTAATTTAATTTATGTGCATAGCTGGAATATCGCATATAAGACATGCGAATAAAGCACTGTCTCCATCCAATGAGTCAAAGAAAACAAAATCGGCACTTCCTGATTAACTGGCACCAAATATCAACAGTAAAAACGGAATTTGCTGCTGTAGGAGCAGCTGCGTCAATCTTTTCTTCATTTAATAAACGACTTGTGTCTCAGAAGACCATGCTGACACACAGTAAACGTGTGGTGGCGTTTGAAGGTGTGAAAAGCAGAGCACAGATGCTCTTGACTATTCTGGAGGTAATTAATAATATAATAATACTAATTCTGAAATGGTTAAGGCAATAGCTCTCTGCAACTCTCACATGGTCGCCCACTGAAGCTAAGCAGGGCTGCACCTGGTCAGTAACTGGATGGGAGACCACATGGGAAAGCTAGGTTGCTGCCGGGAGTGGTGTTAGTGAGGCCAGCAGTGGGTGCTCAACCTGCGGTCTGTGTGGGTCCTAACGCCCCAGTATAGTGGAGGGGACTCTCTACTGCTTAGTGAGTGTCATCTTTCAGATGAGATGTTTAGCTGAGGTCCTAATGCTCTGTGGTCGTTCAAAATCCTAGGATGTCCTTCAAAAAGAGTAGGGGTTTAACCCTGGTATGCTGGCCACATTTGCCCACTGGCCTCTGTCCTAGTCATCCCCATATCATAATTGGCTTTATCACTTTTTCTTCCCTTCACCAATCAGCTGGTGTGTGGTGTGCGGTCTGGCTCAATATGGCTGCCATCACGTCATCCAGGTGGATGCTGCACACTGGTGGTGGATGAGGAAATTCCAGCCAAGGTGTAAAGTACTTTGAGTGTCCAGAAAAGCACTATATAAATAAAAGGAATTACTAATAATTATTCTTATTGTGTTAGAATGACCAAAACAACATTTCAGGGGCCTCATGTATCAATGCTGTGTACGCACAAAAACTTTGCATACGCCAGATTTCACACTCACGTTTGGATTTACCAACCATAAAATGAAAGTGAGAATGTGCGTTGGATCACGCCAACTACATGTCTGGAGTACATGCATTTCATCTGTGTGTTTGTTTTATTTCCATTGGCGACTCCTAGAGGCAGTTAAATTGCACACTACAAAGCATCTTTGAGCTGTGCAATGTCAACAGTTATGGGACAAGATCATCCGCATGTCTAGCAGGTATATAAGGTTTCCATACCATACAGTTGACCAGCCAAACATTAAAGCTCAATTTGCAGCGATCGCCGGTTTTCCCAATGTAATTGGAACGATAGATTGCATGCACATTGCTATAAAGGCGCCATCTGAAGATGAATTTGCTTTACAAGCTACGCCACTCACGCTGCTGTTTGCCCCTCTCTTTAGTTATGTTGTCTCTGTCAATCAAACTGTGATGGACGGGAATCACTCAACTAGCTCATTCCAATGAGGTGTGCTATTTGCACCAAGCCTAAATAGACTCTACAAAATTTTACACCTTTACATCGGACCATTTCTTTTTTAATTCACTCAATTCACACAAGTGCAAAGTTCAGACCCCACAGCGTTAACCGCGTCAGCTAGACTCTCCCACTCTATTTTTTTTTCTTTTGTTATTAATTTTGGAGGACAAACTTGAAAATAAAACGGGTTTTCTCCAGTGATAGGAGTGCCTCCAATTCACATTCTGTTCAAAATTTCTCTTCTTGCTTGCTTTTGCCATTGCTTTTTTGTTTGGTTTTGCCAAAGTAAAGTCATACCATAGTTATTAGGGGGAGGAGGCAGGGAGGGGTTTTGCACTCGTGTACTTGCGCTCAGTTTCATGTTAATTCGGATGTACAAAGGAAATATGCGTGTGATTCCGCCTAAGCAGTGTTTCATGCATCTGATTTTTTACTGCGTACGTACATTGATAGCTTACACAATGCTGAGTATGAATTCAGCGCAAGTCTTCGTACATGAGACCCCAGATGTTTTACAATGTGCTCAGCATGCTGGTTTATCTATTCACACACACATTTTATCATCACATGATCTCTTATAACAATATCACATGAACTTTTTTTTAATACGCATACTGGAATTTGTTTGGTAAAATTTTCCATCATAGTTTATGCGCATCTCATTGAATAAAAAGTTTATCCTACTCAGTTATGTGCATGTTTTTTTATGCTCATTTTCTAAATTTATGAGCATTTTGGCATTTCCATCAACCAATTTTTTTTTGTGCATGACCAAAATGTGTATAAAAATAGGTGGATGAAATGTAGTGACCAGCAGTAAATTTCCACTAAGAGCCAGAGTGTGAAAACTGCAAATGTGCCACAAAGAAGAGAGAAGAGAATTTAACTGCTTTACTGATTTAATGTGATTAATAATCACACACAAAATGATCTGACAGAATGGTTTATTTCAAACACTCAACTGAAGGTATGAGAGAAAAAAGATTATTATTAATTGAGGTATTTACATGTACTTTTAGATTTAGAAGAAATACAAATCTGCAGATCACTGAGAAGCTACACAAACTGCTGTAGAATCACAGCAAGTCTCATTGATTTCAGGATCACAACAAAGGTGTATCTTTGTTCTTGATATTGGTGAGGACCTATGAATGCTGAAAATCACTTTACATTAATATTTTTGATGTATTTGAGTCCATTCTCAATATAATTCAATAAAATAACTTAAGGAATAATGTAATGTTAAAAGAATGTTTAATAGCTGGCCAAGAGAAAACTTTCAATTATTTTAGCCATAGTGCAGCATGTCTCATTCATCTGTTTAAATGTAGATAGAGCACAGGTTGCAGCGTTTCTAACAAATAGTTTCAACTAAAATTCAACATTCAACATTAAAATTTAGCTTCAGACCATATTATTCAGACTATATCAGCCTGCTATAACACTAGACTGTGCATCAAAGTAGGAAAAAACACTAGCATCACCGTTTTTTCATTCATTCATTCTTTTATTTTCTTTCGGCTTAGTCCTTAACTTATCAGGGGTCACAACAGCGGAATGAACCACCAACTAGTTCATGTTTTATGCAACGGATGTCCTTCCAGCCACAATATAGTACTGGGAAACACCTATACACACTCACATTCACATACACACACAACACACACACACACACACACACACACACACACACACACACACACACACACACACACACACACACACACACACACACACACACACACACACACACACACACACACACACACACACACACACACTATGGCCAATTTTGTTTACTTAATTCACTTATAGCGCATGTCTTTGGACTGTGGGGCAAAGGGAGCATCCGGAGAAAACCCATACAAGGAGAACATGCAAACTCCACACAGAAATGCTAACTGGCCCAGCTATTAATTAGTTTGCCTAAATGTTTATGACAATACAAAACTGAAGCACCCTGAGGAAACCTACACAAACACAAGGATACGACTTCTATTTAGTTTACCTAAATGTTGGTCGCTATATCAAACCGGAGCACCTAGAGGAAACCCACGCAAAACACAAGGAGAACATGCAAACTTCACATAGAAGTGCCAACTGAGTGATTTGAGTCATTGGTACAGCTAATTACAGAACAGACTTTATTGACAAAATGCACATTGAAATTGCCTGATTAATCATACAGTCCTACACTAGGGAGAAATTGGTCAATTTTTAACTTTAGCAGGAATGCTACACTAAACTGTTTGTTTAAATGTGGCGCAAAAAAAAGCTGTAAAAGCTGTATTGTTAAAAAGTTTGTTCTTTTGTTCTCCAGAGTGACGTAACACGAGTTTCTGGCCTCCAACACAATAATGTAAATGAGTGGATGCATCCATGCTTATGTATTCGTGTGAACAGGGCAGTGGCTTTGCATACAACATCCACTTTCCATTTCCGTTGACCCAGTTTATTACTATAGTGACCAAAGACCTTGACCAAACATTAATGCAATGTTTCAACCTTGTTCTCAGTACACATTTTGGATGTCTCCCTTATGTGACCCATCAGTTTCAGGTTTTGGAGTCTATTCTCATGTTCTGATGAGTTGATTCAGATGTCTTTGATTAAGAAAAGATTGAAAATGTGTAGTGCTGGCGTGCCTTGGGAAACACAAGCCTGTTCCTGAAGGTCACCACATTGGACAAGATACTCAATCTAGTTTGACTACATCATATGAATATGTTGTGCTCTAAACTGTCATAACATAACATTTACAGAGATTTTACCTCATGTTCATTTTATTCTATTCTGTGTGCACAATGGCAATCAAAAAGAGTTCAAATATCAGATCATACGATCAAGAGTCTGAGTCCATAATTAGAACATATCTACCAAATAGGCCCCAAAATCACCATAAAATCAGCATGAACAAACTAAACTATGCAAATCTAATTTTTATAAGCACATATTCAAATCACGACTGAGATTCAGAGGTGGAAAAACTGAAAATCTGTACTCAGGTAAAAATACTAATATAATTTAGTCGCTTAATAAAATTATGTAATATTACTTTAACCTTCCTGTTGTGTTCGGGTCAAATCTGACCGATATACAGTGCATCCAGAAAGTCTTCATAGCACTTCACTTTTTCCACATCTTTGATGTTACAGCTTTATTCCAAAATGAATTCAATTCATTTATTTCCATAAAATTCTACACACAATACCCCATAATGACAATGTGAAAAAATAGTTTTTTTAAATTGTTGCAAATTTATTACAAATAAAAAAACCTGAAAAATCACATGTACATAAGTATTCACAGCCTTTGCCGTGAAGCTCTAAATTGAGCTCAGGTTCACTTTCTTTTTACTATTCATTCTTGAGAAGTTTCAGCAGTTTAATTGGAGTTCACCTGTGAAGTTTACCTGTCTATATAAGGTCCTAGGGTTGTGCATGTGAAACCACAAACCAGACATGAAGACAAAAGAATTGTCTGTAGACCTCCGAGATGTTATTGCCTTAAGCAGGCCTGGATTGGCTAATCGGGAGATCTAGGAGAATTCCCGGTGGGCCGGTCCGTTATTTGGCCGCGAGGGCCGGTGTCCCTAGCTGCTTGCACTCTCAGCAGTTGCACTTTTTTTATTTATTTGTTTAATTGACCATAACCTCACTCTTTTTAATCATTAGTTTGCCGCACATCCGCTCTTTTTATTTATTTTCTCGCACCCCCGTAAGCAAAATGCAGCCCGCAGATTAATGATGATCATCATTAACCTGCGGGCTGCACCCCATTTCACCCCAAACAGCGGCACCTTAGTGAATATTAATTAATATTAACGAATATTAAACCTGCTCAATGAAAATCAGATGATTTACTACATTAATAAATCTGACATAACTTGATCAGAAATCTAAAATGGGGAGAAAAAGAGTAGGGTACAAAAAGAGTAGACATCAATAGGAGCAGATAACATTGAATTGCTTAACAGCGCCATCATGGTCTAGTGGTTAGCACGTTACGCAATGACACAGCCGACCCAAGTTCGAACCTTACCAGAGAATAATATGTTTTTTCATTTGCAGTGTTAAGACATAAAATACTGTTTGGGTTACTTATGTAGGGATACATATTTTTTGTGTGTGACGACTGTTACAAAGAACTGGATATCTATAAAGAATTATTATTCTCATATTTAAGAAAAACATTTGAAGTTCTAAAGTAGCTGTGTCCTTGAAAAAGACGTGTTAGTGTCATTTGAAACTGAATTGGAAATGACGAATTGGAAATATTTTAATATAGTCAGTCGTCGACTGAGGTGGGCCGGTCTAAGGCTTGAAACTCCAGAGCTAAAAAGGAGTCCCATTCCGGCCCTGACCTTAAGGCACAAGGCAGAGGAAGTTTACAAAATAAAATTCTGCTGCTCTGAAATGAGCACAGCGGCCTTCATCATCCATAAGTGAAAGATGTTTGGATGTTTTGGTGGGCTCAAACCAACAACCTTCTTGCTGTGAGGAGACAACACTACCTACTGCGTCACCGCGTCTCCCACTCTTAGACCACAAGAGACAAAATTTTCTGGTTTGATGAGACTCAAATTTAACTCTATGGAGTGAATGCCAGGCGTTACGTTTGGAGAAAACCAGGCACCACTAATCACCAGGCTAATACCATCCCTACAGTGAAGCATGGTAGTGGCAGCATCATGCTGTGGGGATGTTTTTCAGCAGCAGGAACTGGAAGATGAGTCAGGATAGAGGGAAAGATGAATGCAGCAATGTACAGAGACATCCTGAATGAAAACCTGCTTCAGAGTGCTATTGACCTCTGGGGCAACGGTTCATCTTTCAGCAGGACAATGACCCAAAGCATACCGCCAAAATATCAATGGAGTGGCTTCACAACAACTCAGTGAATGTCCTTGAGTGGCCCAGCCAGAGCCCAGACTTAAATCCTATTGATCATCTCTGGAGAGATCTGAAAACAGCGTTATACCGTCACATCCCGTCCAACCAGAAAGAGCTTGAGAGGTACTGCTAAGAGGAATGGGCAAAAATTCCTAAAGACAGGTGTGCCAAGCGCGTCAACAAAGTATTGAGCAAAGGCTGTGAATACTTGAGTGCATGTGATTTTTCAGGTTTTTAATTTTTTATAAATTTGCAACAATTTGAAAAACTCTTTTTTCACATTGTCATTATGGGGTATTGTGTGTAGAAGTTTAAGAAAATAAATGAATTTAATCCCTTTAGAATAAGGCTGTAACATCAAAAAATGTGGAAAAGTTGAAGCGCTATGAATACTTAAAAGACTCATAAATATTGTGTTTTACATCTGATTGCCTCAAGGCCTTATGACATCCTCCACACTTCACACTTATATAAACATATAAAAGTGATGACCACCGCTTTCATTCAATTTTGAGTGTTTTAATTAACCTTGTTACACTTGTGGTGTTCCCGGTCAAAAGTGACCGCCATAGGAAATGAATGAGTATCCAGTCTATATTCACCTATCACACACACACAAAAAAACATCCACATACACACTACCCCAACTCACTCACTCGCTCACAATTTCCCATGAGATTGCTTTAGATACTCTAATGTGAGCGTCTTGATGAAACAATGTATCATATCTTCACACAGACACATATCTTCTTTCTTTCTTTCTTTCTTTCTTTCTTTCCGTTCAAGCAATCTCTGGGTCTAGCAGGAGCATTTTTAGTTTAGCTTAGCATCAATTATTTTATTGGATTAGACCATTAGCATATCGCTCAAAAATGCCCAAGTATAACTAGTGCTAGTTCTGTGCCCGTACTCACCGTCTATACCCTCAGTCACTATTCCTTACATTAGTAAACTAATAAAGTCCAATTGAAGGACTGAATGGAAATTTGAGCACTCAGTACACAATTTAGTCACAGTTTTGACTAAGTATTTTGATTTCTATTAACTATTGTTCATTTTGCAATACATTTTCAGTTTGTTTTTCAGTTATTTTATTTTATAAATTAGTGTTAAACTACTTTAAGATATTGTTCACAGCTAAAATGTTGAATAAAAATTTATTGGTGAAATATGTTTTTTGGGGGTGAAGCAGGGTGGCTCAGTGAGTTTGTATGTTCGTCCCTATGTTTGCGTCGGTTTTCTCAAGGTGCTTTGGGTTCCCCCAAAAGTCCAAAAATGTGGTGTAGGTGAATTCTGTAGGCTAAATTGTCAGTAGTGTATGTGTGTGAAAGAGAGTGTATGAGTAAGTTCCCAGGAATAGGTTGCAACTGGAAGGGTATCCGCTGAGTAAAACATATGCAGGATAAGTTGGCGGTTCATTCCAATGTAGCAACCCCAGATTAATCCAAGTGGTGTCTTGCTCACTGCAGAGCCACTAGGGCAGAGCTGAGCTTCAGCAAGGGGAAGCTTGAGCTCCAGCTCCTCCTTCCTTGCACTTCTTCGACAAGTAATGTCACTGGGGCTGTTTCTCAATTCCAAGAACGCAGAGAACGGACTTGTGTTCTTGTGGAGACCGGTCTTGCCAGGTGTCCTCGGAAGAACAAACTCAGGAGACCGCGAGGGCAGAGAACGCGTCCTTTGAGAATTGAGATGCTGCGTTCTTCCTGATGGTCACATGACCTTCACGTGTTAAATGGAAATTATTTAAACATTACAGCATTCATACATTGTCTTTCCCCTCTTCAATATATATACTTTGCATAAAAACATTATAAATATACTCTGCACAATATAAATAAAACACATTTTAATACGAATTTCAGCAAATAAACACCCTTAATGTGTTTATTACTTTATTAAGATGTTCATGGTTATGTTTACTTTCACTGTTTCCTTTAGGGAAACTCCTGAGGTAAATAAATGATATCTCTGAACTTTAATAACAAATCTAAATAAAATGCTGTGCTTCCCACCTCCAGTCGCAATGACTTCTGGGACTTCCAGAGCGAGTTCGGTGCTCAAGTCTGCATCAGTGCATCCTCGATATCAAGATCACATCCGGGAAGTTTCACACGTCCTCCGTACTTGCGGTCTTGAGTATTGTAACTGAACTTAGGCAGCTGATGATGACGTTGCACAAGAACACGAGGACCGCTGAAGAACGCATATTGAGAAATAGCCTGGAAGTTGGGGTTAGGGGTGGGATGGGTGTACGCATTAAAACAGCTTATAGGAGGAGGAGTGAGAGCTCAAGCTCCCCCTCACTGGAGCTCAAGTAGCTCTGCAGCAAGCAGTGTCCTAAAGCAGATAATTAAGGGACTAAGCCGAAAAGAAAATATAAATATAAATCAGACCGGAGTTTGATGGGAAACACTAAAGTAAGGGGTGGGATGTGTAAACAATAGGAAGGTAAAGTTAAAGTAGGCTACTATGTCCTAAAAAAGGTAAGTAAAAAGTACAAAGTATTCAGTGCAAAACTACTCACTAACATTAAAAGTGACCAACAAAAGTCAGATTTGATTAGTTTTTTTTTTAAGTGCAGACTTTATTTTTGCAATGGTTTAAGTGTTCATCATAGGACAAGTAATATCCACCGACAAAGAAAGTATGGTTGATTTTGCATTCTGTGTATTTCAGCCGTTATGATACGCTAAACTTTTTGCAATATATTACAGCAGTTATTTTTTATCTTTACATCAATTCATTTGAAGTTGAAATATGACAGTGACAGCACTGAATTGTTATGTTGTCATATTGTTTATTTTGATAAATGGAAGCTATGACCTTCGATATATGCATGGCATATAAAGCATATGTTCAAATTATTAATCATCATTTCAGGAAAGATTTCTAGCAAAATTTTATGCCGTGAAGATATTAAAGTTTTATGTTTGATTGCTAAAATACTTTCTGGCACATTTTTACAATCATACAGCCTACATGATTTCTGATAGCATCCCACACAGCGAAATTTGTCTGGCCCAGTTCTGACCCACACAATCTGCTTTTGCTTGGCCCACATGCCGCAGTGAATTACAGTACATGACTAGACTAAGTCTGGCTTCCAGACAAGGGCCAAACATGGACCATATCTGGGCCAAGTCTCAGCCAAGTTAATAACCCATAACTGAGCGTGAACTAGGTCAGATATGATGGTGTGTCACGACTACAATGAAATTGATAAACCCATTAATCATAGTGCTTTAGGCGTGCTAAGGGCCTGCTTTTTTCTCAAAGTGACCTGATTGGTAGACTTTTTTATCTTTATTTGAATATAATAAAAATGTATTTTAAATTTGGGTCTAGATTGGCAGACATATAATTTATTACCATCTAAGCCAAATACTACATTTGACATCTGGCCCAAGTATTGCGTGCTGCCTTAAAGACGATGCCACATCTCCCAAACCAGGGCCATGTTTGGCCCACATGCTGTATGCCAGTGTTGGACGAATGCCTGCTGTGCCAGATTTATGCCAAATCTGGGCCAGAATTCTTTACTACCTGGGATGCTCATTAAAAATACCACATTTCTGACAAAGTTTAGTCCAGAGTAATAGAGAAGCAATGTGTATTTGAAAGCTGAATGAGATTGCAATTGCATACGATCCGGGCATTCTATACTATTCTATAAGTCTATTTGGGCCTGTTTTCTGTGACTAAATATTGTTGTTAATGTTATAATAAAGGACTCGTAACATTTACAGAAATTATGACAATTATGTGCAATACCTGCAATCCTGAGCTGACACACAGACTTTATTGAGTGACAAGAGGCGGTGTGTATCAACGTCGCTGTCAGAGAGCACAGAGCGAGACTTGTCTGTTTAGACATGTGAAAAATGAATACCCTATTAAACCATGTAAGATATTCCAGTTTCAACAGGTATATTATATATATCCTCATTTCCTTTCTACAACTATCTTCGACTGGAAGAAACCCCCTTCCTTCCACCTTTATCCAAAATGGGTGGCACGGTGGCCCAGTGACTAGCATTGTTGCCTCATAGCAAGAATACCAATGGCGTTGGGTCCTTGCTGGATCATCTGGTATTTCTTTGCAGAGTTTGCATGTTCTCACCGTGTTCACGTGGGTTCCTCCCATCGTCCAAATATGCTCTATAGTATAGATAAAAAAAGCTTAAATCTTTTTCTGATGTCTTAGTCTCAGGAGGTTCACCTTGGCCTCAGCAGCAGTGGAGTTTAAAGAGCCCATATTATGGGTTTTTGAAAATTCCCCTCCATGTAGTGTGTAACACAGCTCTAAGTGAAGTGAAGTATCCAGCTAAGGCTTAAATCTGTTAGTGTACAGTGTTTAAAACGGTTGATTCATCTATAAAAGAGTCAACTCATAGTGCTTCAAACGAGTCGCCTTGATACCGATTCATTAGGTGTTTCGCCATGACGTACGAACGAAACCAAGTTATTCACGTGCACGCGCAAACCCGGGAGATTTCAAACCTGAGGCCCCGCCCTCTGACGCAGAAACCCAGAGACACACACACACACACACACACACACACACACAAACATGCCGGTGGATTGAAGTCACACTGCAGATGGATATATTGAGTCTCTACCCAAAGATGAAACCTCAGCATTATAGCCAAGCAGTTGGAAACTACTGGAAACTTCTGGAAACTACATGCTACAAAGAATACATCATCGGTGTTTGTTAAAGGAAGGATCAGTAAAGAGTAACTTACTGATGGATGTCAGGATGGATTTTTCTTCCTCCATTTCTCAAGTGTAAGTACGTGCGATTAAAGTTGCCTCGTTGACTCTAGCTTGCAAATGTATTTAGTTGTGATTTGTTACTTGTAACCGCGTGTACTGTATCAGGTTAACTGGCTATATTCTCTTATCGCGTGCAAAGTCACGTTAAAAACGCGACGCGTGCTGCTTTATTAACGGAGCTCCGTGGACGGGGAGTAGTGTGTGTGTCTGTGTGTGCGTGTGAGCGCGCTTTCGTCCGGAGGTGTGTGTGTTTGTGTGTGTGTGTGTGTGCGCGCGCGTTGTCGTCCGGAGCAGGGTTAAGTGCGTGTGTGTGTGTGTGTGTGTGTGTGTGTGTGTGTGCAATATGCGTGTGTGTCTGTGAAAAGAGCAGAGTGAGAAGCTAGGAGATCTCCTCAACTGTTTTTGGAGTTTTTGCTCAATAAAATAGTTAGTTGTCTGTATTTTCAAGTCCATAGTCTGTATTTACATTGACCCACTGGCAGCTAAAATCCACGCCTACACTATCGAGCGTGTATGAACTGTGATTACTTTTATATTGCTGATTAGCTGTTGTGCATTTTACTCTCTGACTGAAGGCAGTCGACCAATCGCAACAGACTGTCATTGGTCCAATCAGCGCAGATTAGCTTCGTGCTAAGGAGGGGTTTGGGAACAAACGAATCACTGGACGATTCATACGGGAGTCGCTGGGATAATTAGGTAAAAATAAATGCAGATTATAAGACCACGAAAGTGTTTTTTGACCTTGCATGCATATTAAACTGTTGTTGGAGACCCTTACAACCAAGATATGACCCTATTTCATGTATAATATGGGCTCTTTAAGATCGACCTGAGCTTAATTTGCCCTTACCTTGCGAAAGGGGTGAGCTCCCAAGACAGCACGAGAAACCAGCTACAGTATGTATAAATCATGAGCTAAGTGTGAACTCTTGAACTAAGGGAATCACTTTCCTCAAATCATTTGGGTAGTCTCAACTTATTAGGGTTTACAGTGTCCTTGGTCATAGTTCAGTGGTTTTAATACACTGTAAAAACTGATGGGGTCAACACAATCAATTTGTATTGGGGCAACATGAAGAAAATAAGTTAACTTATTCGTTTTTACAAATTTAAGTGGATTGAACATAAAACAATTAGGTTTTTCTTAAATAAACATTAAGGGCTTTATTTTGACGATCCATGCGCAAAGTGCAAAGCGCAGAGTGCATACACTTTCAGGGCGTGTCAGAATCCGCTTTTGCTAATATAAGTATGGAAAAATCCTCTTCACTTCACTAGAGAGAAAACAGTTAAACAGAGCATTTGCAGCGCGAGAATGAGAGATGAGCCTCCTCATTATTTACTTTCACTTTCGCTTTCGTGGAAAGGAAACATGTTGTACGCACAGACATCAATTAGCCTATAACTAATTAATTTTGTTTGTTAAGCGCAAAGATTTGTTTCAAAATAATTTCTAAATTCAGTTCTAATTTCCAGCAAACGAAAAAATGAACAATAATAATAAAGTGTGTTCAAAAACCTGAGTTATATCCTAAAACACATGCTGTGCCCCATCTGGTCTAAAACCTGACAGGTGGGCAAATCTAAGCTTGTTTTTAATAAAACAAATATAAATATGGATATAATAAATAATACTGCTGATAATAATTACATTATACAAAAGCAAATTGTCATGAATAAACTGAAAAACAAAATGAAGAAGGCATGAAGGCAGTGGTTTTTATATTTATGTAGGCTAGAAAATAATATGTTTTGAAATATTTTTATCCTTTATATCCTATATATATCCTTAATATTTTAATTCCTTTTCATATGTAAAAATATTTGCGTATTGCTCTACATCATCTGTGTTAAGCAATGTGTAAGCGAGTTATAGCGCGTTCTGCACTGGACTTTAGACCAGCTTTGTTCTTGTCTATAGAACAGACTATTATAGTTTCTCAAAATAGCAACACACCTCCCTTTTTAGACTAGAACGGCTATGGGTGCACATGTTAGCACAAATGCATTTGCTATTTAAACAGCGTGGTGCTAAATGTCAAAGCGACTGTTGCACCAAACTGAAACAAGCAAACAACAATTGCGTTGCACCTTGCACCACATTGTGCTGGGTGTATGATAGGGCCCTAAGAGTTTTGTTGTTGCAGCTCAGTTAAGGTTTGAACAAACAGCAGATGTCATTTTTTGGGTGTACAAATCAAAATCAAGACAGCAGATGAAATAATTTTGGGGTCATGTCCCTAAGTGGGCATTTATTTTCACACCATAAGTGACTAAAACCAAGAAGCTGACACCTGTTCACTGCTTTTTATATATATATAAACATAACCTTTGTGCACAATTTTCCTCAGAACACAGTGCACACAAGATGCCTTTGGGTGACTTAAGGTGCCGCTGAATTCACCCAACCAGATTCAGGGACATGTCTGCACAAAAAAAAAAAAGGTACAGTACAAGGTGTGACTGTCAATGGGAAGCAAAAGTGTGTGCTGGAGGGGGACAATATTTGGCACTTAGCTGTGCAGGATGTGAAAGCCAAGACACATGCCAAAGTTAAATACCTGCATCAGATTACACTCTGCATTAAGCAATGCAAAGAAGGCTCATTACAAAGTTACATGCGCTCTGTTGATTGTAAGCAAAAACTGTCACAGCAACAAAAAAATGTATTGTTTTCAACTATAAACGGTTTGTATTTCTTTGAAGATTTCTTGTTAAACCATTGGCAAACATTAACAGTTAATGTTTTGTCTTCATGTGACAGTTTATTAATCATTTTCAGACACAGTCTTGATATGTCAGCAGGGATCCCAGTGATGGAGTATGTCTCATACTGGAGTATATTCCAAACTCCTCCTCTCAAATAGCCGTTACACAATCCACAGATCTCACACTCCTGCTATTTCCTTGGGAAAACCTCAGAAAACCCAACTTTCTGGTTTTAAAGGGTGATAGGTACATTTACAGATGAGCCATGAGAAAATCACTTACACTTTATTATAATGATCGCCTTGAGATATTCTGTTGACTGGCAACTATAAAACACTTTTTATATATAACACAGTCACAGATTGCCTTCTCTCAAAAAACAACTTGTTTAATAAGCTGCTTGTTTAAACTGCTTATTTAAAATGAGTTCAAACAACACAATCAGTAAGGTTTTAACCTGTTAACTTATAATTAATTCACCTAAATAAGTTAATTTAATTGATTTGTGCAGGGATTTTTTTTAGAATGCATTTTAACTTCAAAAGTACAAGCCAACCTGTCCTATAGAAAATATTTTCTTATAAATAACTTTCTATTAAAGTCACCATAAAATCAAAATTGACAGAATTTATTTAGTTAGTTCACATTGCTATTTATAAAGTAAACTAATCAAATATCCAAGCGAATCCATGAATCTGATTGATCGTCACTAATTTTGGTCATTAAAACATCTCATGGAAAAAAACAATCCAAGTTTTTGGTGAATTAGTGTCAGTGGTGTAAAGTAACTAACCACAAATACACAAACTACTGTAATTGAGTAGTTTTTTTAGGAATTATAATTTTCTAAGTAGTTTTATAAATGTGTACTTCTACTTTCCCATTTTTTCTTTTCTATGAGGATTGGAAAAATCCATCCTGTAATTCCTGTCCAATTGAATCGTACATAGAAGGTAAATCGCCTCATAATGAACTACCTCAAGACATGGGCGATTTATAAACTGTTTGGAAGCATTAAAAGTGTCTTTAACAATTAAACATAAGCATCACTGGGCTGTGATCAGATTAGACTAATATGTATACAGCATGAATGAGACTGTTCAAAGTCTCTAATTTACCCTAATGTAAAATAGTATCTGTAAAGAGATTCGTTTGGCCATTTCTATTTATAGGGGCATGTTGCGGATTTAAATTTAGCAGAATATTCATTAAAATACAATGTATTTACATTTTGACTCCACTAAATAATGAATAGCTAGTGTTAAAAATATGCGTCCAGAAGTGTATTCTTAAAAGAAACCATATGCAAAGTTTTTGGCTTGGTTCATTCTGCTGTGGTGACCCTTGATTTAGAAGGGAATAAGCCGGAGTAAGGTGATCGAGAGTTTTAAAATATGAAAATTCATGTCTTTGCACTTTGTTCTTCGCTCTAAGCACAGGTGTTGGATAGATCACACGATACCAGTAATCTTTCAGCACTGACCTTGTCATACACGATAAGTGCTGCTGCAATTTATTCTCCATTTGGAAACTTCGTCATTCATGGAGCTGGCTTTAACATAAGGAACCGAATACTACAGCAAAGAACACAAGCTTACATTTGAGAGAAATGAAGTGGAAAATAAACACAAACAGGTCTAGACCAATCCAAGTTGGCAAAGAGTCCATGAGAAACATTTTACAACAACTCTTGAGAAATGTATTAGGAGAAAGCTGAGAGGGGCATGAAGCAACTTGCCCTTCATTACTCTAGGAAGAGTTGAAAAATGATATGACAAAACGTCACGACAACAAACACTTTTGTCATTTTAACTTATTTTAATAGGTTAATCAGGTTTCAATAATTGCATATAAAGTTTAACATAATTTTTTTCGTCTGTCTGATGTTGAGAATGAAGTTAAGATGACCAATAAAATTAAATTTGAGTCAACGAAAAAAATGAAGTAGCAAGGATATTCATGTTTTACAGTGTACAACAGGTACAAATTACAATATTTAGAGTAATTTAGTGTAAAACACTCCATTTTAAAAGAGCTTTATTATTAACCATATTTTTATCCATCCTGTTCACAAAACTACAGTTCTATTTCTAACAATGTAATAATTTATTTGCTATAATGTGTTTCTTTGGTCAACTAAAATTATGTTTAGAAATGTGCCATTTATTCATAGTTGCTGTTTAACTGAATATGTAATTTTTTTGCTGAAATGCTGAATATGTCCAACAAAGTAAAATCTTGTAAGCCTGGATATCTTTTTTTCCCTTTTCCTATCTCGTTTTTCCTGTAAAGTGGCTATGACACAATCTGCATTGTATAATAGTGAAATGAAGATGCCTTGGCTGTGGACATAAATCTGCTGATCTTTACTTGTCCTCTCACTAATGAGAAAGAAATTTACGACAGTGTCATTCAGGAATGAACAATACTGACATGTTAAATTAGATCTTGTTAAAGTAGCTTTCTCCTGCCTGATTTATTCAATTCAATTCAATTCATCTTAATTTGTATAGCGCTTTTACAGTGTAGATTGTGTCAAAGCAGCTTCACTTAAAAGATCATAGTAAATGGAAACATTGCAGTTCAGGTTTCCGAGTTTAAGTTCAGTTCAGTTTAGCTCAGGTCAGTGTGGTTTAATAATCACTACTGAGAGTCCAAACACTGAAGAGCAATCCAGCGCAGCTCTACAGATCATAAACCATGCAAGCCAGCAGCGACAGCGGTGAGAAAAAAACTTCACCAACTGGCAAAAGTGAAGAATTAAAAACCTCGAGAGAACCCAGACCCAGTTGGGCACAACCTATTCTCCACTATCCAAATGTCTTGTGCAGAGCTGCAGTCAAGGCGCCAGAGGCAGGAAGCTGGACCTCAGCGAAGACTCATCTGTCCCTGGAGCGTCACAGGAATCAGTCTCATGCTCTTTTTTTTCTCCATGACCAAAACAGTAGCTGTTTAGGATACGGCCTGGTCCAGGATATGGAAACCTTGGGATCATCTCGTCGCTAGTCTTGGATCAAATCAGTGGCGCTGCATAGTCTGAGGGTCTAGTGATGAGTATCCCCAGGTGGAAATAGAGAATGAAGAGAATAAATAACGTAGCTGCTGTTCAAAGTGTATGTAAACAAGATGCAGAAACCTGTGTGGAGCACATTCATGTATCATACCGCTAAGTAATGCACTGAGTGTATGCTTTACTAAAAAGATAGGTCTTTAATCTAGTTTTGAATTTATGCTCAATGCATGTTTTTTAAATACAAGAAGATTTAAATGAGTCAGTCTAATCTGTGTTACGCATGGACTCGAATAAGTTTTTGTATTTTGTGATTAACAAGTGTTTTCTGTTTATTTACCATTGTGAATTGCATTATGGGATGTTGATCTTTGCTTTGCTGAAAATTCAACTCAAACGTGACTTTTAGTGACATTTTAGTAGTTTACAACAATATAATGTAAAAGCAATAATATACAGAGAAATAAGTATGCAAATTATGAGAAAGTTTTCTGGCAGTTTTTACAATTAACTGAAATTTTCGTACCTTAATATACAACACCAACCCAGACAAAACAGTTAGACCCATAAATATTGGGACATCGACACATTTCTAACATTTTTGGCTTTATGCACACACACACAATGGATTTGAAATTAAACGAACAAGATGTGCTTTAACTGCAGACTCTCAGCTTTAATTTGAGGATTTTTACATCTAAAGCAGGTGAACGCTGTAGGAATTACAACAGTTTGCATATGTGCCTCACACTTGTTAAAGGTCCAAAAAAGCTGTCACTATTAGTGAAGCAAGCCATTATTAGCCTGAAAAAGCTAAACAAACCCATCAGAGAGATAGCAAAAACATTAGGTGTGGTCAAAACCTCTGGAAAATTTATAAAAAAAAACATGAGTGAGCTCAGAAACATTAAAAGACTTGGAATACCATGGAAACAGAGTCAACAATCAAGAGAAGACTACACCAGAGTGAATTGAGAGCCTCAAAAACAGGAAGTCCAGATTAGAGTTCTAAAAAAGCTTACACAGTGCTGGAACAATATCCTATAGACAGATGAGATCAAGATCAACTTGTACCAGAGTAATGGGATGAGAAGAGTATAGAGAAAGAAAGGAACTGCTCATGATCTTAAGCAGTGAAGCATGGTGGTGGTAGTGTCATAGCATGGGCATGTATGGCTGTCAATGAAACTGGCTCTTGTATTTATTGATGATGTGACTGATGACGAAAGCAGCAGGATGAATTCTGAAGTGTTTCAGGCAATATTTCTGCTCATGTTAAGCCAAATTCTTCAGAACTCATTGGACAATGCTTTGCAGTGCTGATGGAGAATGACCCAAAGCAACTGCAAAAGCAACCAAACAGTTTTGAAAGGGAAAGAAGTTCAATGTTATGCAAAGGCCAGGTCAATCACCTGACCTGAATCTGATTGAGCTTGCATTTCACTTGCTGAAGACAAAACTGAAGGGAAAATGCCCCAAGAACCAGCAGGAACTGAAGACAGTTGCTGTAGAGGCCTGGCAGAGCACCACCAGGAATGAAGCCCAGCTTCTAGTGATGTCTATGTGTTCCAGTCTTCAGGTTGTAGTTGACTGCAAAGGATTTGCAACCAAGTATAAACAAGTGAAAGTTTGACTTATGATTCTTATTCGGCATAATTACTTTTGGTCCCTTAACAAGTGGGAAGCACATATGCAAACTGTTGTAATCCCTGCATCATTCACCTGATTTTGATGTAAATACCCTCAAATTAAAGCTGACAGTCTGCAGAAAAAAGCACATAATTTCATTTATAATTCATTGTGTTAGTGTATAGAGCCAAAATTGTCAGAAATTGTCTATGTCCAAATATTTATGGACCTAACTGTATATCACTTTAAATTATTAAAAATGTTAATAACAGTCCCTTTTTTTTTTACTTTTTCAGAGTTAAAAGTTGTTAAAACAAGATCAAGCTCCCATAACAAACGGGGTTAAAAAGATATAAATAAACTTACAAAAAAAATTACAAAATACTACAAAATGCTCGTTTATGGATATTTTTGCAGTGTAGCATTCCTTAAATGTCACTTGAAACGTTTTCATGTGAAATGTACTTATTAAAACATTCAGAATACAGTTAAACACTGCAATGCATACATATGAAATGTTTTCCCTACTGTAGGTTGCTTTTTTAATGCAATAGTCTGGCCAATCAGATTTAGCATTCATTCATTTTCCTTCAGCTTATTCTCTATTTCAGGGATCGCCACAGTGGAATTAACCGCAACTAATCCAGCATATGTTTTTTTTTTTGCAGCAGCAGCAGACGCACTTTCAGCCACAACCAAGTTTTAGGAAACACACATACACTCTCATTCACACACACACTCATACACTACAGACAGTTTATCATGTCTTTGGACTGTGGAAGAAACTGGAGCACCCGGAAACACAGAAATGGCCCACAGAAATGCCAACTGGCCCAGCCGGGACTAGAACCAGTGACCTTCTTGCTGTAAGGCAACAGTGCTAACCACTAAGCCATCATGCCATCCAATCTGATTTATATTTAGCTTTATTTATGCAGTAAAAACGAAGCTAATGTTGGTTAATACACAAAAAAGGTAAATGTGGATGAACACATTTTAAATCAATGTTGGATATTACAAAATATTAATGTATTTTCATTAAGGTTTCCTTCGAGCTAATTTCTAAAGCTGTACTATTTAAAGAGAAATTTGAAAAGTACTGTGCATATTTTACTACATATTTTTATGACAAACTTGAAAAAGGTCATTATGAGAGATTATGTGAGACCAGGTTTAGACAGCTATAGGCCTTAGTTGACACAGAGTTCATTTCTGACCATAATTCAGTGTTGCCAAAAAATTGAAACATTTGCATGTTTGATCTCTTGACCTAACACATTGTTTCTGTTAAGAGTAAACTCTCACTTGAGACTTCAACCTCTCTCTCAGCTTTGGTGTTTATAAAAGGTTTGCTCCACATTGTGTTTTTTCCAGAAAAAATATTGATTGCTCAATGTCTCACTTGTCATAGGTCATAAAGTGCACACACTTTCATGTTTTATAAACTCTGCCAATGTTACTAAAGACTCCAAAAATGTAGTTTTGACAATTGAGTCTAATTAATTACTTTTGAGTATAAATAAGAGTAAAAATATGCAAAACGAACGATAACGATGAGATAAACAATTGCTCAATACCTCATACTTTTTACGACCTTTCTTTCAGTCTGTATTCCCGATTATATTCTCTTGACACACACAAAAAAAAGGTGTTCTTTTATTATCGTAAATGTAGCCGGTATTATTTACACTCACCACTTTATTAGGTACACCTGTCCAACTGCTTGGTAATACAAATTTCTAATCAGAAAATCACATGGCATTAACTAGACATGGCATTTAGGCATGCAGACATGGTCAAGATGATTTGATGCAGTTCAAACCCAGCATCAGAATGGGGAAGAAAGGTGATTTAAGTGACTTTGAACTTGGCATGGTTGTTGGTGCCAAAAGAGCTGGTCTGAGTATTTCAGAAACTGCTGATCTACCGGGATTTTCACACACAACCCTCTCTATGAATGTTTAGAAAGAAAGAAAATATCCAGTGAGTAGCAGTTCTGTGGGTGCAAATGCCTTGTTAATGCCAGAGGTCAGAGGAGAATGGCCAGACTGCTTCAAGCTGATAGAAAGACAACAGTGAATCAAATAACCACTCGTTACAACTGAGGTATGCAGAAGAGTGAATGCACAACATGTCGAACCTTGAGGCGGATAGGCTACAGCAGCAGAAGACCACACCGGGTTCCACTCCTGTCAGCTAAGAACAGGAAACTGAAGCTACAATTGGCACATGCTCACCAAAACTGGACAATAGAAGATTGGAAAAACGTTGCCTGGTGTGTAACTCTCGAATTCTACTGCTACATTCAGATAATAGGCACAAAATTTGGCATTAACCACATGAAAGCATAGATTCATTGTGCCTTGTATTAATGGTTCAGGCTGGTGGTGGTGTAATGGTGTGGGGATATTTTCTTGGCACACTTTGGGCCCATTAGTAGCAATTGAGCATTGTGTCAATGCTGCAACCTACCTGAGTATTGTTGCAGACCATGTCCATCCCTTTACAACCACAGTGTACCCATCTTCTGATGTCTACTTCCAGCGGGATAACGCTCCATGTCAACAACCACGAATCATCTCAGACTGGTTTCTTGAACGTGGCACAGTTCACTGCACTCAAATGGCCTCCACAGTCACCAGATCTCAGTCCAATAGAGCAGCTTTGAGATGTGGTTGAAAGGGAGATTCGCATCATGGATGTGCAGCTGACAAATTTGCAGCAACCGCTTGATTCTATCATGTCAATATGGACCAAAATCTCTGAGGAATATTCCCAGTACCTTGTTGAATATATGCCATGAAGGATTAAGGCTGTTCTGAAAGCAAAAGGGGGTTCAACCTGGCACTAGTAAGGTGTACCTAATAAAGAGGCCAGTGAGTGTATTTCTTAACAGACTTATCAGATCCATATTGCATTTTCAAACCAAAAATCCGACCAGCAGACCACCACATTAAAACAAAAAACTACAACAAATTCTGATACAACTTGAGTTAAATTACAGAGCTAGAGACTAAGATTCAATATCTCAAGCACAATGTGAACAGACTCACATAAAACATTTTTTTAAGGTCCAAAACTGTTAAATTCAAATTCCTAATGTTAGTGCTGAAGTATCTTTGGTATCTCTCCCCCCAGCTGAGACATCAGTGCATCTGATAGTGGTGTTATCTGTTATCACTACAGAGTACAATACCTTTCTCAACCTCAGGCCACGCTCAGGTTAACCTTTGAGAAGATGACTGGCCCATTTAAAACAATTAGTCCTCATCATGTACCACAACAGTCCACGATGTTCCTGTTTAAACTAATGAATCAGTGGTATCAGTTATGGTAGTGTCATCAGAAAGGATGAATTTGCTAGTTAAAAAGCATTTATTCACTGTACTTAGCAGGTCGGGTTGAATATCACTCAAAGGCAAGGTCGTATGTGTTCCCATCATCCCCTCAATATATGATGTGGTTTTAAAGTGCCATAGAGTGCACTGATTCAATGTTAAATTGTTTTCTGAGATATAGGTATGTGGCCTCGGTAGGTGTGAACATATTCTCCAAAAACGGTTTTATATGCTTATTTATAACCACAGGAATTGCTCCTAGATTGAACTATATTTGGAACTTTCGTTGCACGTCTGATAAAAAAATCATACTTGGTAACATTTTAGAATAATGGTCCATTAGTTAATGTTAGTAATAAGTTAATAAATGTTAATTATTTGTTTATAAATTATCTATTAAAGCATTAATCAATCTTAGTTCAACATTAACATTATCACAGCCAGGCCAAGTTTTCTCCACTCCCAATCACATGGATCACCCAGCTCACAGTCACCCCAATCAGCAAGATCTCCCCACCTGAATTCTGATCACTCACGCACATGCATGTCGTCCACAGTCATCACTCCAAATCCTGCACTCCGCTTCACTCTGTGTCCGACCTCGTCACATTGAGAAGAACGAACACGTCGTGGACAGTGATACCTTGAAGGAATAGTTATTCTTACCTGTCTGATCCTGTTTATCTCCAGTGTCTCCATCTCTCCTCCTTCATAGTGTGATTCCCTCCTGGTTTCCTGCTGGTTGTGTGGTTCCCGATATCCTCCATGCTCAGATCCACCATCAGTCTCCGGTTCCATTCCATCATCTGGTTCACTGCTTATTCTACACAAGATAAAGTCTTTACCAGTTTGACATATGTAACCCCCCGGTCACATGCAGCCAGCCCGGTCTGACCTGGGATTGAACTGGCGATTCTTTGGATGAGAGTTGGTTGCTCTAAGCAAGAGGTTAAAGACCATTTAACGTCTGTCACCTTTTCAGGTCAGGGGAGTGAGGTTTACCTGCATAGTACTTCACTAGCTGGCCTCCGTTACACTCAGCCCCACCATAAACCCCAGTCCTATCCCGGACGAGCCCCTACAAATAATCCACTGGTCCTACTGCACCCAACCTGGTCTGAGCTGGGATTGAACTTGCGATTCTTTGCATGACAGTCATTTGCTTTAACCAAGTGGCTAAAGACCATGGCCTCCAACGTCAGTCACTAGAGCACCTTTTGAGGTCAGGGGAGTAAGGTTTACCTGCATAGCACATCACTAGCTGGCCTCTGTTACACTCACCCTCTAAACCTCACTCCTATCCCGGACGATCCCCCATATGTAACCCACCAGTCCTACTGCACCCAACCCAGTCTGAGCTGGGAACGAACCAGCGATTATTTGCATGACAGTCGGTTGCTCTAACCAAGTGGCTAAAGACCATGGCTTATAACGTCTGTCACTAGAGCACCTTCTGGGGTCAGGGGAGTGAGGTTTACCTGCATTAAAATCCAAGGTTGTACCTGTTAACATGAGTTAATGCACTATGCGTTAACATGACTTAACATTATTTAACTTGAATAACATTAACTAACATTAACAGAGATGAATAAATACCATAATAAATGTATTACTAATTGTTTGTTCATGTTAGTAAATACATTACTGACATTATCTAATGTACCATTATTTTGAAGCGTAACCGCTGTATAGAGTTTATTTCAGCTAAAAGGAGTGAGTGAATGGAACTCAATGAAATGTAAGATTGCTCCTGAGTTCTGCTGTGGACACAATATAGGCAAAATTACAATAATGTTCGACAAAAGGGAAAGACAGATGTATTTAAAGTTGTAATTTGTGGTTATGACATATATGAAAACACAGGCAGAAAATAATATCAACCTTCACATAAACAGATGAGTGTTTGAAGTTTATCGGCACCCTTTCACTTAAAAAAAATTCAAATTCAAAACATGAATGTAAATCCGGACAAGCTGAAGCTGGATGGGACTTGCAGGGTTACAGGAGAGTTACAGCTTGCTGGAAAGTCACTGCTACTTAGAACCAGCAGAGACACTGGAAGATTACTGTAGTCTGGAGTTAGCAGGAGCACTGGACAATTACTGCTTTCTGTGAGCAGCGGGGATCCTGGAGATTCACTGCTTTATGTAAACAAGAGGGATGTTGGAGAGTCATTGCTCTCTTTAAACAGCGGGGCCTTTTAGGACGTACTCACACTATGTACAGTTGCCTCGAACCAGGCCAAAGCACGCTTGTCCCCCCTCCTGTCTTCCCCGACAGCCCGCACTCACATACAATCGGGCACGCTTACGTCATCGATGCTGCGTTGTTCAGTGAGCGCTGTCGCTCAGCACAGTGGACATTTCTCTAGTTATATCGTTTCAGTCGTTTGATATGCGGTGACATGAAGTCAAATATTTCGCCAAACAATCCTTAGGGATGCGGTGACACGCAGATAGATATTTCGCCGAACAGATCCGCCACTTTTGGCGCTCATAAACTGTCATAAATCCCTCGTGCTGCAGGAATGAGGAGGTCTGCTGAAGGTGCGCAGCTGTCGTGTAGTGATGGGTTTGAGTCTTTAATAAACTACGGCAGTTTGCGTTTACTGAACAGTAAGAAGGATTAATTATATCAAACAGTCCCTTAAAAGTCACGTCTCGCTTTTCAGTTTCGGGCTTTGGCGCCCAAGCCCAAGTGAACCGCGCTCAGGCCCACCTCTTCCAACCGTGCTAGGGCCGGCCAAGTGAACTGTGCTTGAGCCTGATTCAGCACACTCACACTTCTCAAACGATCCGGGAAACGGGCCTGGGCATGGTACGGATAGCATAGTGTGAGTAGGCCCTTAGTAGTCACTGCTCTCTAGAAACAGCAAGAGCAAGGGACAGTCTCCACTGAACTACTTTATGCATTAACCCTTGTGTGCTGTTAGGGATGTTTTCATGCACTCTGGGTGATTTTGAGGATTAATTTATCCATAACTTTCTCTGTTTCAGCAAATGGAATGATTTCTCTTGACAAATGACAAGAGAAATCATTTTGATTTTGACAAATTTTGATGAATGTTTTGGGAAAATGCTTGGAAGGTGGATTTTTTCAAAAACTCAGCAATACACTCTGGGCAAATTGGCAGTGGTGAGGCTGCCCCCTTTCCCACAGATGATGAATGGGGATCAGTGTCCACAGGTGCTCTGCAGGTCGTGTGGTAAACAGTGCGGTTAGCTAACATTAGGAATATTCTCATATAGTCCTCAAAAGATGAATCACCCTGCTCCAGGAGAAGCAGAAGGAACTTGGGATGGTTGAAGGGGTATATAAAAAACAACAAAAAGAAAACACTCAATACATTGAAGAAAAACAAATGGAGGAAACATGTATGGACCAGGGGTTCTGTCATGTCACTGCTGTCAGGAAATAAAATCAAGATGCAGAGTAAATGTAAAAGTGTCAAAACCAAATAAGCTATTAAAGACAGAAAAAACTAAAAACTAATTAACAGCTGCTTTTGTGAGGTGAGCAAAAGATCAGAATTGACCTTAATCCTAATTTGGAAGCTGAAAACATATCTTAAGCCCTAAATTATCATGCAAAGAAGCACATTATTGGATCAAGTATTTGGTTGCTGCTGCTGGATGGGACCTTAGAATCCGTAGAGTGCTGCTTTCTACAATCTGATGTTATTATTGTTACTTAAATAATCACTTTTTTAACTTTCTTTTAAGCTGGGCATTTTGTATGCAACCCACTTTCCTTTGTATAACTCTAAAAAATATTTATAATTTTAGCAGTATATTTACTGTTAGCATGACATGTAAGATCTTTATTTAATAGCAAAACAAGTATTCTTTACATTCATTTTCTCTTTAAAATCATAGCTTTTCCTGTGGGCTTGTGCTTCCCACATAAATATTCAAGGACAATTTCCAGGAAAACATAATAAATATTAATAATTATGCTAACTTGCTGGGTACGCAGTGGCGCAGTAGGTAGTGCTGTTGTTTCACAGCAAGAAGTTTGAATATTCTCGCTGCTTTTGCGTGGGTTTCCTCCAGATGCTCCGGTTTCCCTCACAGTCCATAGACATGCGGTACAGGTAAATTGGGTAGGCTAAATTGTCTGTATTGTATGAGAGTGTATGGATGTTTAATAAGGATGGGTTGCAGCTGGAAGGGCATCTGCTGTGTAAAATCATGTGCTAGATAGGTTAGTGGTTCATTCTGCTGTGGCACCCCCAGATTGATGAAGGAATTAAGCCGAAAAGGACATGAATGAATGAATGAATGAATGAATGAATGAATGAATGAATGAATGAATGAATGAATAATAACTTGCCGTTTTTGTTAAAGGCTCCAAAACAAATTTTACATTTTCAAATTTAAAAACTGCAGTAATAGGCTAACATCTCACAATCCGAGGTCATGTGAGGATGCTCACTGAATCTCTCTCTCTCTCACTCACTTTCTCACTCAATCACAGTTCTTTGACTTATTCCCTGTTTTATCAGGGGCTCGACACAGTACGGCCAATTGTATTTGAATTTGCGTTTCATAACCAGCTCACACACCTCAGCCCTTCTCATGGTTTCTCACCAAGTAATTTGGCAGATGCTTTACAGACTGTAATGCTAAACAGATGCTAATTTGACTGTGCTGACTGGATTGCACAATCTAGATAAAATCAGAAAAATCCTTTGGGCTCTAGACCAAAAAGAGGCCCTAATGGGCTGACCAACTTTAAATTACATAAATAACACTAAAGGCATTTTTTGGCAACTTTGCAATGAAATTGACATGCAGACATGTGTTCTAATGGATCTTGTTCCCTTCTCACAGTGCATGTGGATTTTTTTTTACTTTGTTTGAGAAAATATCAGTGCACTGTCCTTTTTTGTTGCTAGGCAACCACTGTGTCAACAGTCTTGGTGATATAGCACATGACCTTGGGCACTTTTTCCATATAAAGTTGTCTTTTTTCCAATTAGGTGCAAAGAGTGCACAAACACGAGGCATTTCAGGTGCACACAAAACACTATCAATAGAAAATATATATTAAAAAGGTGCTTCTAACCACAGAAAAACAAGTTTGTGTGATTGGGTACTAATTAAGGTACAGCCAAATTTATCAGTCTGTGGTGGTTTTGTTATTCTTTGGCAACCCTAAGTTTAATTTTCTCATGCTCATTTGATCATTTGTAATGAAACGCATCTATTAATAGTTGTGCATAACATCCTTTCCAATAGCTACAACTAGTCAGATTTATTTTGGCTGTATATAAAGTGGGCTATATAATTACAATTAAACTGTAAATAATTTTACCATTTTATTGTTGTTGTTGTTTTGTGTGAGTGCATGTATCAAGCAATTTAAAGTCTGTGTGAATGCCAAATTTTGCTATCGCATTTTGTTATTCTTTAGGTGAACAAATAATCTGCAAGTCAATCCACTAAAAAAAAGTGTCTGACATATTGCTAAAGTAACAATACTAAGAATTACTCGATTAAGAGTTAAAAGAAGTTACTTTTAATATTTCAAATTATCTTTATATTTATTTTTATTTTTATTTAGTTTTGTGGAAAAAGATTATAAAAAATGTTTAGGCCATGGTATTACAATGTTAAACCTGCTCATAGTTATCAAATAACCATTAACAAGGTTTAGATTTTTAGATTTCCTTTATGTTTTTTAGTAAATTTGACCCTTCACTACCTGTTTCTTTAGGTTGGAGCTGGAATTATATGTTGCGGTGTCAGTTGGATGTACAGCACGCATCGCATTATGAAACTACTATTTTTGACATCATGAAAACACATCATTTTAGGCAGCGGGTGATTTTATCACCATCATAAATAAAATGTGTGTTAACATTAAAAAATACTACAATATATATATATATATATATATATATATATATATATATATATATATATATATATATATATATATATATATATATATATATATATATATATATATATATATATATATATATATATTATATTATATTTAAACTTAATCCACAATATTATATTGTATTTTGACTTATGAAAACAAATGTTTGATTAATGATTTTATTTATGTATAGCTTTTTAATGCATTCATATAAGGATCACGTAAATATCAAGTTTTTGAAAATATGCTATGCACATTAGAAATAAAAAATGTTTACATTTCATATTGTTTTTGTGTCGGATTATTTAATTTAATAAATTCCAGAGATTTAATGATGATGCAACAGATAACACTAATTGATAAAGTGTTGTAGGCTGCTAATATGCATTGGTGGAAGTTTTTGTTAGTGTCAGATTATTTAGTTTAATTTAAAGGTGATGCCAGGGTGTCACGGTGGCGCAGTGTTCGCTGGTTCAAGCCCCGGCTGGCATTTCTGTGTGGAATTTGCATGTTCTCCCCGTGTTCGCGTGGGTTTCCGCCACAACCCAAAGACCTGCGCTATATGTGAATTGAATAAGCTAAATTGACCGTATAGTGTGTATGTGTGAATGCAGGAGTGTATGGGTGTTCTCCGGTGTTGAGTTGCGGCTGGAAGAACATTCGCTGCGTAAAACATATGCTGGATAAGTTGGCGGTTCATTCTGCTATGGCGACCCCTGATGAATGAATGAATGAATGGATGGATGGATGGATGAATGAATGAATGAATGAATGAATGAATGAATGAATGAATGAATGAATGAATGAATGCTGGTTGGAGGGCCTACTATAAACCTTTTTTTCCCCTATAGGGCCCTGACTCGAAAAGCCTCTGCAGAGTTCATGAAAGTACGCTGTGAGTAACACAATCAGGCGCAGGGTCGTCGTAAACGTGTGAAAAGGTTGTACTTTATATTCAGGTGTTGTGCAGAATTGGAGGACCGCCGTTCAACGAAACGAGCTTAACGCCTGGATAGAGGAAGACTTCCTTGTCCCTTTCTCTTCCTAGGGGGTTTCCAAGTTAGTGCAGAGCAGGCACAAAACATGAACTGCTGCCAACCTTGGATCATTGTACACACCCATCTGTTTGACTGCAAAACATTCCTTATTTCTGATAGTTAATGAATACACCATTGCGTGATTGCTCAATGATTAAATCATGGTATGTTTTACAAGACACGGGATATTTATTTCGAATAGAAAAAAGCATGTCTATAAGCACGATAAACTACACAGATCCAGACTTTTGTTTCTTTTATGTTTATTACTGCTTAAAAATGGGTGCTTTACGTGTATATTGCTTAAACAGTGCTTATAATGAGTTAACTATGTCATATGATTATTCTTGCCGTTCACATTTTCATGCATGACTGTTTACCTCTTGATATCTATGCAAATTAAGAGATTTTAGTTGTTCATTCAATTTAGCATTTTCCGAGCTGAAAAATCGGTACACAATTACACTTGCTATTATTGTCGATTATATTAATTTATCAGTGATTTTTGCAATTTAGGCTACCTGTTTTATTTTATTTTTTTTTTTTCATAAAAGAAAATTAAGGCAGCGATAAAACTTTTTAAATTACATTTTCACAGATTTTTGCAGTGTAAAGAGGCAAACAGATAAAAAAAAAACAGTTGGTGAGAAGTGTTTACAATGATGGTTTGTCCAAAAATAGACATTCTGTCATCATACACGCCCATTGTTTGTTCAAAACATGTTTCTTTTATTTTCTATTGAGCATAAAAGAAGATATATATATATATATATATATATATATATATATATATATATATATATATATATATATATAGTAAGAAAAACAAATGCTATGAAATTAACTATAGTTACAGGTTTTCAACTTTTTTTCACACTGTTATTGAACAAGTAAAAGGCGAGTAAAATATGTTTTCTTAAACAACTGCTGTGAATATAAGTTGAATGGTGATATGTAAAAGCATAAATTGTATTTTATATACATACAGTCAAATATCCGATATAATTTAAGTCTGAAACCGAAACTGCACAATGAAATTTGATATATTTTCTATTTTCCTCATTCACATATTAGCATAATCAAACCACTTTAATAAAACATACAAGTAACAATTACGAAAAATATGTTTATTGTACAAAAGATAAATGATTAATTTGTAAATTATACTCACACATCTTTTTGCTCTCTGCAATCAACCTTGCTGCTCAAAATTTAAGCTCAATCATGCATTCTATCATTGTTTTTTCTTTGACACAAAAACAAAAATAATACAACAAATGCATTGAAAAATCAATCAATTATGACACTGAATTCTCTCGCAAAGTGCTTGGAAAAAAATGCATTTTATAAGTAGCACATCTCTGGGTTTAAGATATCCCTCCTGAAATAACTGTCGTCGTTGTATGAAAACAAACAGTCTGAAGAGCCGTAGGGCGCATACTCTGTAGTGGCCATGCCTTCCTGCATATCGGAGCAGTGCGACAGGCAAAAGCAATGCTGGAGGTTGCAGTGCTGATAGTGGTAGTTTTCTGGGGAGAAACTAGAGCTCAGATCCATCCTTGTTGGGGAGCTGTAGCACGAGGAAGATGAAGAGTGGGACTGAGGGGGCGAATAACTGTTGTAATCGACTGGACTAGGGAGATTGAAGGGGTCTGAGGGTGTCCTTGATACCTGAAATAGAATAAACAAACATTAAAAACATGCGTTGCTTCGTACAACACGACATGGTTTGGAATGCTAAAATGCTTTTAATTAAAATAAAAACACATACCAGGCTTGTCCCGTATATGTCCGTATTGGACGGTAGATATCCATTAGACCACTGCGAAGAAGTGGGACACCCGAAATTGCTGTCGCTGAAAGTCTCAGATGGCATCATGTGCATCATCTGTTGATGGTCATAAACATTCTCAATCTGTAAGTTGACATTTTCGGTAAAGGGACGACTTTGGAAATATGGCTCTTGAGCTTGCATTCCAGAGAAGACATCAAGGTGGGCTGTGGGGAAGACAGAAGAAAATGCTGGCTTGAGCACAGGAGAACATTTAAATTAGGCCAGTAAGACTTGAGATGATGTCACGAGACCATCAGCCAACAGCTAAATCACATTTGAATAGTAGTTTATAAAAAAGGAAGATCATTGACGGATCTGTTGGGAGCACCTATAGTAGATGTAGGTTTCATTGTTCCTTTTGTTTATTTTGAACTATTAGAGCTGGTGCCTGGCGATGGATGAAAAAGATTTCTAATTTGGAGTATAGTAAGTTGCATGCAGTCAATGTTTTCATTTGTCTTGTTCTCAGATTTCCTGGTAAAAAAAATCAAGCTCTTACATGTTAGCAGGGAGAGGGTTAAGCAGTTTTTTGTCTGCATTTTCAGGTGCTTATAAGGTTACTGAAATCTGATGCTTTTGTAAACAGTAATGTGAAATGTCTTGACTGCATGTGACAAATGACTGAGACTATCAGTGAGCCACTTTATTTGTCTGATTTTTTTTTTACTTACCATTCATGGTCGTAGAGCAGACATCGCGATCAGCCATGGCTTGTGATTTCTATTGGATTAAAATAGCAAAAGACAAGCAAGCATTAATCATTCGTTCAGAGGAAAGCAGCAGAAATATTTCGTTGTAAAAGCTATTGTGTAGTAACTGAAAATGCAAGCACAGGCCTGAGGGGGCGTGGTGCTTTAAAACATCTGGTTGCTGAATAAATTTGATCTTGCGCTTGTGAAAACCTTTTCATTTTACACTGGCTACCATAAACCAGTCAGAAGTGTCTACTTGTATACATTTTTGTATTTTTTTTTGTATTTTTTTTTTTTGCGTGCATGTGTGTATTCAACACCATTGTTTACCGTTGCAGTTTTCTGTGCCTGCAGGGCTCTGTGCTTCTGCAACAACTCCTTAACTGTGGTCTTCACACGCACACCCTGGTATACCTTCGGTTTATCTGCTGAAGGGAAAGTAAATGTCATTTACCACTAAAATAGGCACTAATTTTCAATATTTTTGTGCAAATTTGCACGATTTATCAATAATTCTGTCCATGCAGAACATAAGTGTTTGTAAGAAAAAAATCCAATGAGATCAGTGTTGTTAGTTATCCACAAGTAGGACAATATTTCTGGCGTTTTTATGTTTTTATTATTTTAAATAAAGTTATCTTGATTTTTCTGTCAAGTTTTAATGTTTATTGTGAAACACATTTACTATTCATTATTTTTAAAGCGTGTCGGGGGCTACAAATATCAGTGAAACTGATTTGAGGGAAAACAATGGTTGCAATGAATACATATTTTATGTTTTTTGATTATAATTTTTTTATTGTCATTAGCCAATAGGGTCCGTAAACAACATTTGCATACAATAAATGCATTTTTTTTCTATTTTAGGAAATGAACATGCATGAAAAGATAGCATTTCTAAGATTTCCCGTATTTATGATTTTGTACATTGTGTCTTTCTTTCCGCATAAAAGATCCTCTGCAATCAAATAGCTTTGTATTTTCCCCATAAATCCTACCTGTGGAAAAAATAATAATAATTATAATAAATAAATCATCGCACAATGTTGGAAGTCTATCCCCGTCTTCACAGCTCAATTGAAGAGAGTGTGCGACCCGGCAGTGAATGGGTTAGTTTTTGCATTACAATGGATAGTAGTGATTTTCGAGAAACAAGCTCTCCAGCCATCTTTGCTACGAGACGGCGGGTTTAACTTGGAGTTTGTTTTGTGCAGTTGTGAAATAAAACCCAATTCAAAATAGGGGAGAAATAGAATTATTGAGCGTTTCACCCGAGAGCGGAATGCGCAGAAAGTTGGGTCAGAGAGAAGCGAAGTGAAACAATGTAACAGCTGGCGGACGGGGAGAATGAGAAGCTTCCTCTGGAGACGCCGCACATTTCAAAAGTAAGTAAAATACTCTTATAATAACAAAAGCAGCAGCTTACAAGCGATCAAAACAAATGCACAGCTAGAGCGTTGGTAAATGAATGTTTTCAATAGAAAACCAGATTCAGATTTGGTTAAAAATAACAATAAGCCCAGTTTGTTTACGAGCGCGCGGGCGATAAGCTATAGTTTGTTTCTGTAAATTCTCAGAAAAAAAGCCCATAGTCAAAGTTTTTAGGATTTTGCTATAAGCTGTGAAGATGTGAAGTTATTTCTTGATTTATTCAATGGGCAGTCCTCTTTTCTCTTCCTACATGCGCGAAGCCGCGCCTAACATCTTCCCCCAAATTTGCGAAACGCGTAAAAATAGATGAAAAAGTTGTAGTCCTTCTTTTCTAATTTTTTAATTGGTTGTTCAGGCTTGTGAAGACATTCACAGTGGGACGTCTTCCTGATCCGCGTTAATATAGGCTATATAAAAATTCTGTAGTAACATAAGTTGGTTCTAAACAACGCCACGCCATGGCTGAGTTCATGGAGGCAGTTGAGTTTACAGAGTAAAAAGTGCGCTGATGTTGATAAGATATCAAAAACGTCCCCTCGGCACTGTTTTGATGGGCTCCTTGAGATAGATATGCGAGTTAGAATATCCTTATAAATATTCATACACGCCGTGAAGAATAATTTGAATTCTGTTTAATAAAATTACGCTCAGCCACCGTTTAATGTTATTCCGAAAGGTAAATCTCAATAAGACATGGTCTTCGATATCGTACTAAAATGTAAAAAAAAAACCACAATAAATAAACGTTCATTTAACCCATGTTCAATTTTGCTCGAGGAAAAGTTCAGTAAAATACAATGAAATAAACTCAAGCTATCAATAAAACATGAGCTTTATAACTATGAATAATATTTCCACAAACTGCCATAATAATAAAAATGCATGTATATAAAAATGCACTAATTAGTTTAAAATCAATCCTTCACACGTTTTTGCTGTTTTAAAATTTTAGTTAGGCTGCATGCTTTGACCAGTACATTTGCAAGCAATTCATTTATCAAAGTTTGAATTTGTATTAATATTTTTTCTCAATGTTTTTCAGATTGCTGAAGACAGAAAACATCTTAAACGAAAAGAATAAAAGAAAATTGACTTACCAGACATATTGGCCTGAAAAGGAGGAAAACTCTGGAAGAGCTACAGTGAAATACCCCAACGTCAGTTCTTTGCTCTATTATATGGGCAAGAACGAAATATTCACAAAAGTATCAAAAAGTCTTAACAAAGTAACCTCAAAACACTCTCATGACATACAATTAAACAGTATTATAGCTAGGGATATTTTAGTTTGAGTTTTTCTCCCCTCATCCCTACTATTTAAAACCCCAAGAACTCAATGATTTGACAATGATTTGATTGCGCGATACTTTCAATTTGAATATTCAAAGGCTTCGTAAAAAGACTCATTTCTGAGTGAAATTCGCTATTAAAGTGGATAAAATAACATCTCTTGTAATAGAATGTTATGTCATTTCACATTTTGACATCAACCAAATATATATTTTTAACATTTTATCATCCTTTTGGACTTGGTGGTTGGAGTCTCCCTTAGAAACACTATTTCAACTTTGCAGCAAGTCTGAAAGCACAAATGATGTTTTACATGTCATGACACATTGTAAATATCTTCAGTAATAGGTAGTCTTGTGGAAAAAAATAAATATTCCCTCTTGTAAATTAGATTTATGCATTATTTTAAGAATTACTGGAGTAGTGGGCGTGGCATATGATAGCAGCCATGTTTGTCACCAGCACAATTGGGACGTCAGTAAAAGTCAAAGTAATGCAATAGTGGAGGCATCTATACAAATGATAAATATGAAATATGTTTAATTTAATTTGTAAATTTAATTGAAAGTGTCAGCCGAGTTGCTGAAAACCAAGGCAAGCTATAACGGACATAAAAACCAACAGTATTTAATATTCATTAATTTCTTTCCTTACTGCATTTTTCTTTTCGATGAGTTGTTAAATAAATAAATTAATATGGCATGTTTATTAGCATCATCAAACAGACCATGAAAAAAAAAGCCTGAAGTGGGCTGCAGTTTGATGCTGAGTGATGCTGAAGAGAGTCTCACACATCCGACTTTGGCCACTATTACTTTTGAAGTAGCTAATGCGAAAGAAAAATGGCAAGTAATAAAAATCTCTTAAAATGCAGAACCATCATAATTATGTTGTTTATGTAAGTGTGTCGGATTATTTGTCACGCATTTAAGACTGAAAGCAGCCGTCAGAATTGATGACAAGCAGGTGTTCTTTGTCTGAGAAAAGAGGTCGGAAAACAAGTCTGCGCTACATGAAGTACAGTCTAATTTACACATTTCGTTTGCAGGTGAAAAATAATTATATATTCAAGCATTAATAAAGCACGGAAGAGTTTTTTGTCGTTTTAAAGCATCCTATTTAAAGTCAATTACTCCAAGGGCACGTTTCTTCTTGTTTGCTGAAATAGTTTTGTAAAGTTAATCGGCTGCAAACAGATTAGCGGTTTCAAAATATAATTTTCAAAACTTTTGCTTTTTGTCATTCGTTTTAATAAACAATTCGTTCGTAATCCTAAATCTCTAAGTATCGTTCAACTGGGTTGGAGGAGTCGGCTATTGCGAGGTAGTTGAACGTCGCCCTCTTGTGATGAAACAGAGGAAGGCGTTTAACTGTGTTTTCACTATGCAAGTCACGCAATGCTTACTCACATCATATCATTTGCGTATTTTTCAAGCATGTAATAACATTAAAGATAAGGCTAATGCGTGATCAGTGCTGGAAATAAAAGTTTCTATCAGTTTAAAAATGTTCCAGAAAAGTGAGTCATGTTGTGTTTGAACGATATTGTGTTTGAACGTTATTTTGGGCCTTGTGTCTCTTCCTGCCCGTTATGCTTTATTTTTTTCTGTTATTTTTCTAACGTTTTGCATCTTGTGCAAAAAAAAAAAAAAAGTTTTATTATATAGTTTTTTTTTTTATTCTTCTGGTCTGATAATAATTTTTTTAAAGGCCCAGGTCTGATTTATTTACTTTATTTCTCTCTCTCTCTCTCTCTCTCTCTCTCTCTCTCTCACACACACACACACACGCACACACACACACACACACACACACACACACACACACACACACACACACACGAACACACATATATAGACAAACCAAATCACTTACAATAATACCACTGTATAATTGTTTTTGTCTGTTCATCTTTTACTCAAAGCTGGGTTGAAATAACAATGCACAATTTTTAGATTGAAATAAAGACCTACTTTGAATGTTCAAATGTCAAAAAATGGTGCAATAATGTTTTATCATTATTCAGTGTAACAGATGATGTAAAAGGGAAATGCCTATATTCTGATGTACCCTCTAAAATATGCTGTATTTACTCAACTCGTATTTGGGTAAATTTGAACAAACCCAAATATACCAAGTTCAGAATCTAAATTAAAGTTTGGATTGCACAATGATCTTTAGTGAGTGTTGTCTTTGTTTTTTTTTTTTTTTTGTGTTTTTTTGATAGTTATTGTTTTCTTAGGGAATTAAAACATTGAATGCACAAGGTCACAAATAAGAGACCACTTAAAAGTTCTCAGTTTCTTTAATATATATGCTCAATTACATGTTTGAGTAAAACACAATTCTTCTAAAATTTAATTGTAAATGTTATTTAGAGTATAAAATGACCTCTGGTCGAAGTTATAAAAAAGTACACATAACTAATATTTTAACTTTAACTTAGAAGAGTTAAGAAATCTTCTTGATTTCTTGAAAAAAAAAGTTTAAAAAAATAATTTCAGCCAACAAGTGCATTTATTTTGACCAATAGTCATTTTCAGGAAAAAGCAACAGCATTTTTCTATAGCTATTGATAAATGATAGCTCTTGATTTAATCATTTATGGCGAAATCTGTTTCCAACATCTTTCAAAAATGCTGACATTGTATTGTGAAGCTATATAATAATAATACTTGCATTTTTGATTGTTCTTATTCCTTCTACCATACATATTTTTGTTATGTTTTCATAAGACACAAGTTGTCACATCAAATGCAAAACAGGGCATGTCACTGTGCTGTTGAGTTACAAAAACACATTTTTTGTAAATCTAGTTTATTCAGTTTTTAGAAATTTAACAACAGGATTTTGAATGAAATTGTCACAAGAAGAGAAATAGGACTAACTAGATATTACACATCTACAATAAATATTGTAACAATGTAAAAACAAAAACTGCTGTACAGATTCAAGTCCGCTCACACAAAGAACAACAACTATAAACATAACAATAGTAGAGTACAGTGATGTTTTTTTATTATTATTATTAAAGTGTGCAACAGTTTGATCACTGCTGCTTTAAATACTCACACTTTTGAAAGCAAGATGGTTTTGTCTGTTCTGGAAACAAATTGTTCTTAAAATGATTCCAACCATAGTGTGTTTGTTTATCATTAATATTGTGATGTGGACTCTGCTATTCAGCGATATAACTTCTTTTTTCACTATAACATAGCTACAATCCTGGTGTGGACAGTCTTTTATACTGACTATTACCCTAATTATCCTGCTAAGACAATATAACCTGTGCTTACAAAAAAACAAAAAAAAAAAAGATATAATTATAATAGATACAAATACAACATTAAACTGAAGATAAAGTGTTATTTGTTCCCCAATATATTAAAGGGAAAGTCGACCCAAAAATTATTAATTACTCATTATTTATTCACCCTCAAGTGCTTCAAATCCAGAGTATCTTTCTCCTTTTTGAATGTAGAAGAAGATATTCTGAAGAATGTAGGAAACTGGTTGCTATTTATTTCTATAATAATTTATTGGTTTCCAACATTCTTCAAAACAATAGATGGTATAGGCATAGACAGACCATAATCCTTTTAAAAGGACCTCTGCATTGTATTAAAGGCAACACATATTCTAGACCACAAATCACTCCTCATAGGTTATAGTGCATTGATATTACCATATTTAAATTACTGCTCTGATGTTTAGATTATTATGTTGCTAAAAATAGTAGTACAGATGATTAAATCAAAGAAATAAAAATATATTGACTTGCTTCATTTTTGAACATCAAAAATAATGTATAACCCACAGAATAATTGACTTCCAGTTAATATTCTAAAATGGTTTATTAACGGAAAAGAGAGATATCATTTTAGGGGTGAGTGTAACATCAAACATCCTTATGTTTGTAAAACAGCATTAAGCAGTTTTTTTGTAGTTCTGTGTATGGTGTGAAAATGTGGAACAAACTAGGTCTAGACCAAAGATGCCCGCTGGTGAAAGTTGGCCCATGGTAACCTTTGATTTGACCCGCCATCCTATCTAAGAAGAGAGGGAGAATGGGAATGGTTTAGAGATTGTCATTTCAAATTTAATGTAATCTTTTATTTGAAATTAAATTAAATTAAATGTTTCAATTCAAATGGTGTTATTTAATCAGATTTAGTTTAAAATGTACATACTGTCATTAGACAGATAGAATACTTTGGTGAGCATATCAAGGCAAAGGCAGATTCTGCTTGACTAGTGTATTCAGCATTGGACCTCTGCTATTATAAATGTGATTAAAATTATAGTTTAAATAGGTTATACTGCATTAATTAATACGATATAAAGTAATGTTTTCTATTTATTTTTTAAATAAAATTATGAAATTACTCATGGCAACTTTAATGTAAAATAGTTTAGTATATTTTTCCTTGTCCCACGGCTATCAATGACATTTGGTTTCTGTCCTTTCATACAAAAATGTTTTGGCCCCCCTGGTCTAGACTCTAGAGCTCCAGCAATGTCCAAGTACAGGTATGATCCAGTATAAAATTTTTTTTTAAAAAATCAAAGAAACAATAAACATATGGTTTTCAGAATATACAGTGCTCAGCATAAATAAGTACACTCTTCATAAATCTCTCTTTTAAATTTGTATTTTTAATTGGAAGCTATACATTATTATATTTGTGAATATATATTAAATTAGTCAGTACTGAAGCCAAATCTGAAGCTTATCTAACAAAAAACGTAGAATAACGGTCCAAAAACTAGTACAGCCAAATTTATATGTTAGAGAAAAATAATGAATAAAAATTAAAAAAAAAAAAAAAAAGGAAAAATCTACAAAAGCAAAAAAAAAAAAAAAATTTTGTTGAAATTTTGTAGGGTGTAATTTTTCATTTTTTGCAATATTTTGCTTGAATTTAGTGTATTATCTTTTAATTTCTAAAGTTGTTCTGTGACTAAGATATTATTTGAATAAATATATTTGTTTAATACATCTGTTTTGTTTAAATGCACCAAAATACATTATTCACTGAGAAATGGACAAATATATTCATTTTCAAAATGTGGTGTACTCAATTATGCTGAGCACTGTATCTGGAAGAAGAACAGATTTAAGTGGTGTCCCAACAGTTTGTATACATTAGTAAAACATGCATGAAAACAATATATTAGGGTAAGAATGAGATGGAGTTAATCTGCACTCTTTTAAATTGTTATGGATTATTTTTCATTGTTATGGAAGTTTTACCTGTATTTAATGTAGAGCTGGTAAAAGTGGTAAAGATAAATACGCATATGATTCATACTTTAACTTTTTGGAATAATTAAAATTGCACTATTTTGCTTTATTTATTAATGTAATTGTATTTTTTAAATACATTTACAAAATAAAGCCTAAACAGGAACAACTGGAGGGTAAGTAAATGATTTTCATTTTTAGGAATACGAATCCCTTTAAATCTTAGTTCGGTTAAGTAAAACTAACAATTTGGTGCTTTTTCAGAGCTAATGGTCTTACTTGTGTATGGAAGAGGTGCTGATCTGCTTTATATCCTCACAGCTGAATATATCAGAATGCCCTCCTGACCTCATACTGTGGCCATGTGCTGCCCGTGTCCTCTTTGCCCCATACCAGACCGTCGCTCAGGGCTGAAGAGGTGTTTTCAGTGTCTTCAGAGGGCAGAACTGGCGCAAGTTTGCTTGCAGGCTCAGCCATGAATGAAGAAGAAGCAAAGCTGGTGGAGGGTGACTGAAACGAGGAATGATAGCCGACTTCGTCCAGTGTGTGTAGAGAGTAGGACTGTGAGGACGCCATGCTGGACCCTCGGGACGACGAGCGGAACTGTGTTGGGCTGGTGGATTCAGGATTCACCAGAGAACTGGGCGTAGACAGAGGTAATGGAGCAAGAGCATCTCCACAAAAGCCCTCCATCACCTCCGTCCCTGCGGACTCCCATGAGTCCCTCTGTACATAATAGAAAAATGATGGATCATTAGTATATGCCTCTGATTTACTTACAGATAATCAGAACACCTTTAAATGACGAGGAACTAAAAGGTTAAAGTTGAGCTACTCTTCTACACTGTAAAAAGAAATGCAGGTTTCCACACATTTCATTCATGTTGTCCCAACACAAATCGATTAACACAAAAAGTTAACACTTTTAACAAATGTGTGTGGATTGCACATAAAAAATTAAGTTGCCCCAATTAAATCGTAAGAATTTTGTTTCAACTCATTTAAAATATGTAGTTTGAACAAGCCAAAAAAAGAGAGAAGTGATAATTAAAGGGTAGATATCACACAACTTACAATAGTTGTGCAAAAAGGAGAATACTTTAAAAAGTATATAAATGGATATTTAAAAAAATAAATAAAAAAAGCACTTACACTTGCCAGTTTTCAGGAAAGAAAAATATATATCTACAAATGATTTGTTAACCTTATCCTTTAATTATAGGTTTAACATATATCCTCACATTTT
>NC_141035.1:20385000-20392500 GCF_052040795.2 Danio rerio | reverse complement strand
TTTTTATGCACTGATGCTGAAACAATATATTGTGCAGCCTTAATATATATATATATATATATATATATATATATATATATATATATATATATATATATATATATATATGCATAACATGGCTTGATGTGGCAATAACTATAATGCATTAATAACAATTGCGAAAGAAAACAAAGGTTATGTATTTTAGGGGAGCGAAGGGTACAAAGTAACGCGGGGTTAAATGTAAGAGTTTTAAGGTATTTGCTTAGGGTTACTTATGGCATGCTTCCGGAAATTTGGATGAGAAACACAGGAGAAAGCATTTTTGCAGCATAAAATTATTTTTTTTTTATTATAGTCTATACTTTTTATTTAAACAAAATCTGTGAAAGTATATGTAAAATCTTATATTGTTGTGATTACAATCTACTAGACTAAAAGATGAAACCATTTTGAAAGATGTAAAAAAAACGCAGTGACTGCTAGCCAGTTTTGAGACTTGACACAGCGGGGTTAGTTGTAACAGGGTGTTACGAAGCTAAAAACCGCTGGACACCAATTAAACTAACAAAATATTTTTTTGAATTTGAGTGTAATGTTGAGAACTTTTTCAATAAAAATTTTTTTTAATAGAAAATATTTTTTAATAGAAACATGATAATGTTTACATAGATAATGATGCAAATAAATGCATTGTAAAATAATAGATAAATGGATAATATTGCAAATAGCTTCAAATGTGTTCATCCAATAAACAAATAAATCAATAAGCATACTATGCTATGTTGAATAAAAATGAAATGAGCCAATTACTGAGGAAATATAGCTACTATTTAAGGTAAACAGAAGTTAAATTAACTGTGTAACATCTGCCTTTGTTACAACTAAACCCTGTCTGTTACAACTTGCGCCGCAGGTGGGGTAAAGAGTAACATTTTTACTCTAAGCACTTTTGGCAATACTACACAGAAACCATAGGTCTGGCGATCATAATTTCAATGCTCATTTGTAGAAGAGGCTTGTGTGTTATTAGTAAAAAAAAAAAAAAAATGGTTTGTCTAACCCCGTTACTTTGTTCATTTTTAAGCATTCTTTGTTCAGATTTAAGCAAACTGAGCAACTATATTCTCAAAATCTATAATTTGATAAGCTAAAAGGATATTCACCAGTTCCAACAAATTTTGGTGACAATCATATTTGAGTGATTGCTCTGTAGTTAAAGCCAGTCAGGCCATTTCAAGTTCTGCTGAAGATATACTTATGTTTCTTTTGTGCTTGTGGTAATTATGTGTGAAACATCACTCATCATAGTGTATGAGCCAGTGCCACCTGGAGGAATAAAGGTGAAGGGCATCTATTGAGGTGCACTGGACAAAATATGCTCTCATTATTACATAGTAGCGAGTAAGCAACCCAAAACACTTTGTACCAAAAGTCAAGCCAAGTCATGCCAACAAAATGTATGTGTTTGTTACCTTAACTAATTAAAAGAGTAAAATAGGTTAACTACTTTTCAGCTTAATTGGTTCATGTTATACAGCGTTCATCTAGATAATTTAGGGTCAGTTTAATGTAAATAATGAAAAAAATGTTTAGCGCAGTAACTAATTTCACTTCCTGTGTAATGAATAACAGGTAATGGTTTAACTGTTAATGGTGTGCAAGCTGACATTATCAAAAATAAAAACCTGTCCAAAAAACAAAATATTCACTTTGTAATGATGCTATAATTCCAGTTCAAAACAAAATATTTATAAATATTTTCATTTTAAATTTATAAGATATTATATACTTCAACAAGCAAGAGTGACATTGTTCCAACTATAAGCAGGAGTGTGATCACAAATCGGATAGTGATTTTATACAACAGCTCAACAAACAAGAGGTCTTTTTAGAATTGACGGAAGAGATTAAGTCACTCTGATTTAATAAACTTATTTTATGGGAACACTGACAATAAATGGCATTGGTATGAGACTGGACAAAGTACTTGGAAAAGTACTCACTGTTCCAACGAAATCCAATAAAGGTAAAACTATCAACTAACTAAAGCAGGAAAAAAGGAACAAGGGTTAAATAGGTCAAACTAGAATAGACCCAAAACATGAGAGAAAAGCATAAGTCAAACCCTTATATGGGATAACAGATTTAGAAATCATGCATAATTAAATAAAAATTTGATGAAGGGGCTGTTTATCATGTACTCGGGCTAAATAAATCAAACAGATATCAGATATGAGCTAAAAGGAGTTAGAGATGGAGGAGAAAGTTTGGAATTGGCATTCAGCCAAGCAGATGTATGATTTAAATGGATCACAGTGATAGATGTCAACACTAGATTGGTAACTTCTGACCATGAGCCTGATGCAAGCTTGACTGACCTGTCCTGCCTAACTAACACACTGCTTGATTTTAGAGCTGGTAAAAAGTGTAAAATACAAACATGACGGACATGCAAAACCAACAATCAGAGGCTTCGATAAAGGGGTTTGAATGATTACTAGTAAAATGAAGCCTACTAGAAAATATTTAACTCACATTTTGCGTGTTATATTTAATCTGCAACAACAATGTAAACTTCTATAAAGAAACATTTTGGCATAACTTTTGAATGAATAAATATGCAAAAACCTGAGGAGATTTCTCTGCATGAAAGTTTTACAAATGTCAAATTAACCTGCTGCTGGATCTCCAATAAATAAGGTAATTTATTATGAAAGAAATGTGCATTATGTGTCAAGATGATTGACAAGACACAAAACTAAGCAATATAAAAGTCTGTTAATAAGGAAGTAGTATGTCCCAAAGCTTGCCTACTGCCTATTTTCAACTAATCATTTGAATGATTTATTCAGCGAATCATTTATTAAAATGGGCTGTATCTGTAATCGCTCCAAATACCCTTATTCACAATTCCCTATTATTCACTAATGCAGTCCACTTAAAGGAGTAAATTGAGCACTGATTACACCAGAAGAAATGTCATTTTGTTAGCAAGCTATCAATTAGTAATGAAAAAGTATTTTCATTTCTGTCATGTATACAAACGTAATTTGACAATAAAATAATACATTATTTAGAACTTATACATATAGGATCTTGCTGTGGATGCCATCTTTAGTCAGACATGGAGGTTAATCTGGCGCACTGTCACAGTGCATTATGGGAATTCTCTACGGTGGCTGGGAGAGCTTAATGTGTTGCAATTTAAGAAAACGTGCAATTACAAAAAATGCCAGCAAAATGAGAAAATCTTCATCAGTTTCACAGCACATGTGCGGCAAAATCTCCCAACACAAACATATATTTAAAAAGCGTGCAGCATTTTCACAAAATGCAAACAATTAAAAAAACACGCTGCATTTTCACACAACGCAAACAATTAATAAAACAGGCTGCATTTTCTCACAACGCAAACAAATGATTAAAACATGCTGCATTTCCACACAACGCAAAAAATTGATAAAACGTGCTGCATTTTCACACAACACAAACAAATTTATAAAACATGCAGCATTTTCACACAACACAAACAAATTTATAAAGCGTACTGCATTTTCACAGAACGCAAACAATTGATAAAACGTGCTGTATTTTCATAAAACATGAACAATTATTAAAACATGCTGCATTTTCACACAATGCAAACAAATTCATAAAACACGTTGCATTTTCACACAATACAAACATTTAATAAAACAGGCTGCATTTTCTCACAACACAAACAAATGATTAAAACCTGCTGCATTTTCACACAACACAAACTAATTCATAAAAACGCACTGCATTTCCACAAAATGCAAACATATTAATAAAACGTGCTGCATTTCACACAACACGAACAATTAATAGAATGCTCTGCATCTTCACACAACAGAAACAAATTAATAAAGCGCGCTGCATTTTCTCACAACGCAAACAAACTAATATGTGCTGCATTTTCACACAACAGAAAGTAATAAAACGCGCTGCATTTTCACACAAAGCAAACAATTAATAAAACATGCTGCATTTTCACACAACAGGAACAGTTAATAAAACACGCTGCATTTTCACACAACAGGAACAATTAATAAAACACGCTGCATTTTCACACAACAGGAACAATAAATAAAACGTGCTGCATTCTCACAACGCAAACAAACTAATATGTGCTGCCTTTTCAAACAACACAAACAAATTCATAAAACCTCCTGCATTTTCACACAATGCAAAGATATTAATAAAACGTGCTGCATTTTCAGATAATGCAAAGATATTAATAAAACGTGCTGCATTTTCAGATAATGCAAACAATTAATAAAACGCACTGCATTTTCACACAATGCAAACAATTAATAAAACGTGCTGCATTTTCACACAACACAATTAATAAAACATGCTGCATTTTTACAGAATGTAAACAAACTAATATTATCTGCTGCCTTTTCAAACAACACAAACAAATTCACAAAACCTCCAGCATTTTCACACAATGCAAACAATGAATAAAATGTGCTGCATTTTCACACAATGCAAACCATTAATAAAACACGCTGCATTTTCACACAACACAAACATTTGATAAAAAAATGCTCTGCATTTTCTCACAACAAAATTAAAATGTTTCAAGGAAATCCTAAAACTTGATGGGCCGGGCTATTAAGGTTATGGTTATTTAGGCTAATAAATACTCAAAACATGGGAATCAGGATATTAAAATAAACAAACAAAAAAAACGAACCTTTCAAAGATCACCAACACCTTCACTTAGCAATAGTCCCAGCACAGCAGCAGCACAGTGCACTTCATAAAAAAGTTCACTATGGTTTCAAACAACACTACAAATGTCTACTCCCTGAAATATTTAAGTGCATAGGAGACTATTTCAGATACAGCCTGGTGGTTTTAGTGTCAAATTTATGAAACTAAAAACACCCAGCAAAATGGTCTAATTTTCCTTGTCAAATATAAAAAAATACAAAATACATAAACTGTTGTGCTTTTGTCAATATTGCACATCCCTGGTTGAGTTTCACTAATTAGAAAAACAACAGTGGGAGCTAGAGATTTGTAAAAATACAAGTTTTTGTTATTGAATGGTCTGTAGCTACTTGTGAGGCAATATAGACAGACACAGGCTTTCTTTGGTTTGCATATTACAAGCATAAAAGGGCTGATATCAAGGCAGCATGGGCTGGCGGGCAAGCAAATTTTGAGGCTAGCATTTGAATGTCATTTGCCCGTCCCAAGACTTCCCTATGAGAACAACCTACGCCTCAGTGCCTCTTTGAAGGCATGGTATGAAAATCAGGCTGTTGAAGAGCTCCCAGGCTGGGGCACTGCACCTGATTTAGCCTCAAGATAAACCAAGCCAAAGTTGGTGGATGTGAGGGGGTTGGTGTTTTTATGGTAGAAGTTCGTCTTTTATCCTGTGAAGCAATGAATCTGCTCTACTGTAGGCAGTAAAATGAACACCAATAGGGTACCAAAAACAAAAAACAAAAGAGAATTACAGTATAAGTATGCTTTTAAAATGCTGCCTAGATGAGCATTTGTTTATGTCAAGTTGTTAGAAACGCTAACATTTAACAGCAGATGTAAAATTTGAGAGATTCTCAGCTGTTTTTTATTTTTCTGGATCATTGAACATGTCCTTTACTTTTTAATTCCTTTAAAATAGTTATGATTCAGTCTTGCTTATTTGTTTGTTTTTATTTTTACTGTGAAACTAGCCACTGATCAGTCAACACAACAAAAATGCTAAAGTAAATTTAAATTAGAGATGCACCGATTTGTTTTTGTTTTTAGTTTTTTTGGCCGATTTCGATAACCGATAACTTATGATTTGGATATAACCAAATCATATATTATCATATATAATCATAATAATAATAATAATATATTAGCCAATAAATATGGATATTTAAAAATGTTATATTTTCATGCAGTGAACAACTGATTTTATTTTAAAAACTTGAACCGAATAGCCTACTCAGTTTCAAAATGTGATTATTTAGACCTACATTTACGATTTCACTTAAATCAAGACAAATTTAAATTTAAATTTTTTAGTGTCGAAACAAGCAAAATGTAGCTGTATACTATACTTTTTATTTAACAAAATTTCTTTAAAAAAAAAACAAAAAAATCATTGACATTTAGAAAAAAATTATTGTCATGTATCTAAAACTATGCTAAGGTCCCAGAAATCTTTTTTTTTTTTTTTTTTATTAACATGCAACTTGATCATTGCATAAAAATAATATATTAAAAGACAAAATTGGATTTAATTAAACAAGTAAACGCAAGCAATGCAGTAATGATAACAAAAGATCATATTAGATTACAAACCACCCAATGGGTTGTTAGCATGTGTGCGCATCGTTGCTATTATGTTTACACATTTAATATTTTTCCTGAGGCGACCTCAACCAAATTACAATATGACAATCTGTCAAACATATCCACAATTATAAGGAACATGGTTAGCGCACAGCAATACCACACAAAGAAAGGACGGACTTTAAAGGAATAAACAAGGTAAGCTGTTATAGTGCACTAGATAAGTGTAAAAAAGTTTGACCCATGCATGCGCAGATGGTTCTGTTCAATTACATAATATCAGCTTAAAAATTTAGGCCTAATTTTGATTTCAGATCGATAACGATAACATTAAAAATAGCATTTATCTGCCAATAACAATATGGCCGCCAATATATTGTGCATCCCTAATTTAAAGATAAATTAAAACTTTACCTAGAAAAAAAAAAAGATTATTTATTTAAAAATGTATTTTATACTGTTTGTAACATTTAATGCTAAGAATATAAAATTATACGTTTTATAGTTTATTTATTGCAATTTAGTCAAAAAAGTAACTGATCAGGTATAAAGTTTCCTTATAACATTATTAATGGGCGGTAAGGTGGATCAGTGTGTAGCATTGTCGCCTCACAGCTAGAAGGTCACTGGTTCAAGTCCAGGCGATGCAAGTTGGCATTTCTGTGTGGAGTTTGACTGTTTCCCCCGTGTTTGTGTGGGTTTCCTCCGGGTGCTCCAGTTTCTCCCCAGTCCAAAGACATGCGCTATAGGTGAACTGGGTAAAACAAAACATTGTCTGTAGTGTATGTGTGTGTGTATAATTGACTGTGTATGGGTGTTTCCCAGTACTGGGCTGCAGCTGGAAGGGTATCTGCTGCATAAAAATATGCCAGAATTACATGGGGGTTCATTCCCCTGTGGCAACCTCTGAAATAGAGACTAAACTGAAGGAAAATAATTAATCTTATTAGTAATAAAAGTCCACTCTATTAATGATATGTAAAAAAAAATCTTAGAACATTCTGTGATTTGGTTCAGGGTTTGGTGAATCTGTGTGGCAAGTTGAAGAGCAGAGGGGCGGAGGTGGGTGAATCTGTGTGCCAAGTTGAAAAGCAAAAGGGAGGGAGGTGCAGGCGTGCATCCATGTGAGAAGTTGAAGAACGTGGGGGTAATGATCCATGCGCAAAGTTGGAAGAGTTTGTGTTGGTAGCAGCTGGT